>NC_141046.1:40561031-40636031 GCF_041138505.1 Cibotium barometz
CATCTAACCAAAGATGTGCAAGAGAGGGGGTGTGTGTGTGTAAGAGAGGGGGGGGAGATAGAGACAAAGGAATATTATTGAGTGTGAAAAGCATAGGTTTGTGTGTGTGTGTGTGTGTGTGTGTGTGTGTGTGTGTGTGTGTGTGTGTGTGTGTGTGTGTGTGTGTGCGCGCCCATCCCTACCCAGGCATAATACTCAAAAGGGCTTGAGGCAATAGGCCCCATGAGTATGGGCCTATTGCATCAAGAGATTAATAAGCAAAGAAGGATTAAATCTAGCCCCATGTCATTCATTGCTAGCTAGACTTTCAATGATAACATCAAGTACATCTTTTTTTTTTGAAATCGTTGTTATAGAATTTATTGATGAGTTTGATTATATCCTCATAGGTGACAAAAGGGTTAGTAGAAGAATAAACAATCAAGAAAAAAGGTCCAAGAATTGTTTTTAGGCTTTGGATAAAAGGATGGTTGCTTTTTCTTTTAACAAACTCAAAAGGTACAGTAGGGAGTTTTTCACGTTTCCAGGTAAATCACGTTACAAAATTACCCGTATAGGGGCTTATGAGGGAAAATTCTATATTCAAATAGTTTAATTTAGTGATGAAAAAATTATCATCAAACATTATCCTATGACTCCAAGTGGGTTCTATAGAGATAAAGTCAGTTAGATAAATTTCTTTTGAGCAAAGAAGCAAACATAGGGTAGTTAAGATTGAGAATATCATCCATGTATCGGAAGGAATGTGTAATGCCTTCTAACATGGGTTTATGCATACTATTTGCATGGGATGCTACAAAACAATATTCAAAATAGGCAAAGTATATGTTGCACATTACTGGTGAACAAGAGAATCCCATCGGAATGCCTTTGGTTTGTTTGAAAACTTCTGAGACAAGTTGAATAAAGTTATGGTTAAAGAGCCAGAAGAGTAATTGTTGCATCTCTATACCATCCACAGTATCCAAGAATGAGGCTGATGGTACCCCTTGTGTTTCCAGCATAATTTGGTTTGACCATGCTATCTGGTATGTATTGAATCACTTGGAGGACCTATTTCCAGACAAACCAGTGGTGTTCCACCTCTCACTTCTTTGTTCTTGGCTAGGAGGACAAGCCATAAATTTGGTATTAGCACATATAGCTTTTCTTCAGTTTAGACAGCTGATGTTGGATGTATTAATTAAACTCAAGGGAACAGAACCAAGAACCATTCTCAATAGTTATGGTCAATTTAAAGGGATAAAGCTCATAAATGCTCTTCTAAATCCATGTATTGATATTTATTCCCCTTCATCTCCTTCTAGAAAGAAACCCAACACTTCTTTTGGTACACCAAGTTCTTTTACCTCCTTCATCTCCCCCTCCTCTAGCTATTGGCTAGAAATAGATCAAAATCTTTTACAACAAAAGGTCGGCGCGGGCCTGGTTTTCCCGTCCGAAATTTGCAAGACTTGTAACTTTTAACTTTGTGTCCACAGATTTCAAAAAGCCACACCGAGAGAAGGATTCTTTGTACTACCAAGGATGAATTGCAAAAAAGATGATTTCTCTCATTGCCTTTTTACTAACAAATTACTAGAATTTGCCTCTCTAAAAGAAGTATTGATTGATACTTTTGACTCTGTTTTAGGTAATCATGATGCTTTGGTAAACGCCAAAATAGGTTGGAAGTATAATTCTAGTCTAAACAAGATTTTTTGCAAACATGAGTTCTTACGACTAGAAACTGAGCCCCAATGTTTTTGCGATCAGTTCATGACATATGTTAATGAATTTTTGGATTTTGGATCACATGTGTGCACTACAAATCTGAACATTGTTTCAGATACTAATATTAGAAGCTTACTTGCCAAAGGTCTGAATCATATTCCCACTGAACCACTAAATCCACATATGGCAATCAAACGCTATACTAAATTGCCTGGCAGACATTGCCAGTAAGCTCCAACTGGAGTCTTCACAACTTAATGCAATTGCAAAAGTTACGCCCCACTTATTTATGGAAAAAATTAAATGGATCCCCAAGAAAACAGCTAGCAAGGGATAATTCTTGGATTAAACCTGGATTTTTACACTCAGTGTAAGAACACTACTTGACAAATTCATGGTTATTGGTTTAGACAAAGCACCCAACAATGTATCCATCATTTGTAAAAAAATAGCATACATAACAGGTAGAAAACGATTATCTAGTGTGATGAGTTTTACAAACTCACTGACAATCCATTCAAGATTGACAATGAGTTACAAGGAGAACTACAAAATATGAATATTGAAACAACTAATGTAAGGTTACCAGTATTGGTCTCTACGTTCATAATCCACAAAATATGAATATTGAAACAACTAATGTAAGGTTACCAGTATTGGTCCCTACGTTCATAATCCACAAAAATAAATTCAGATGGCATAATGAAGTAGGTTTGGGTGCACATGCACATGGGGAATGGGGCCTAGGCACTTGGGCTTAGGGACATTTACTTGTGTACTTTTAGGGGATCCTATATGAGACATAGGGCTCATGGGACATTGTACCCTTTTTTGATCATATTCACTCTATAGACATTCATGTCTTCTTGGTGCTCATGCCTAAGCTTCCATGGCCTTCTTGGCTATTGCCCTCGGATGGTAACCTACACCCATGTTGTCACTCCATGCTTTGAGTGGCGAGGATGGTGACCTACACCCATGTTGTTACTCCAAGCTTTGAGTGGCCAACCCTAGTCTCTTGTAATGGTATTAGAGCCCTTGGCTTAGGTCTTTGCTTAGGGAGTGATTAGTGTTAATCATTTTTGGAATTGATTTTCACATAGTTTTCAGATTTGCTAATTTTTTGTTTGACAAGATTAGCAAAGAGATTTATGTTAATCATTTTCAATTTTGTATTAAACATTATTTTCTGAACCCTAATCCAATTTACTGTTTAGTTCTTGAACTTCTTGATCTTCTTGATCTTGATTTTTAAATTAGGGTTTACAGAGATTTTAACAAACCAAAATTGAGAGATTTTAACAAACCAAAATTGAGAGATTTTCTTGCATTATCTTGCTTCAAGAGTTTACAGTCCCAATTATTAATCCATTAAGCCTCTATTTCTATCCTATTTTTTAGAATCTTGGAGTTCTTGGAGCAGATTTACAAGAAGCTAGTTTCTTAAGCAGTTTTGCAAAAAAATTCATTGCAGTTTCAAAGACTGGTGCACACTATGCAGAATATTCATATTACAAAGTTTATGGAGAGTACATTTTGCTGTGTAGACATCAAGATTGCTGTGTAGTTTTTGAATTTCTGTGCAGATTATTATGCAGAGTACAGATTGCTATGTAGAATAGAGTTCTAGTTGCAGATTATTATAACAATTGCAGATTCTGTCAGTTTCTTGAAGTTTATGCAAAGTTTCTTGTGCTGAAATCAAATCTTGATACAAAAACCAGAACAGTAAGTGATTCTTGATCAAATCTTTTTGATCTTGAAACTTTCTTGCAAAGAAGATAGACAAGATTACAAATCTATTGGAATCTACACAGATTAGCATAAATCTTGATGTATTAGAAGTAAAGGAAGCAAGAAATGTGTTGAGAAAACACAACATTTTAGCACATTGCCATCAAGAAGATGTACGACATGTTGTTATATTACAGATCTGAGCATTAGTATTATGCAGAAAGCATGCTGATAACTAGTTGATGCAAAAGTATACGAGTGTTACAATTTCAAGTGTAGAAATCCAAAAAGTTTATTGATTAACACTGTGTTTGCAACAAGTATGTCCTTGCTGGGAATTGAACCCAGTCCACTAGTGTGAGCCAGTGTGCCCCATACACCACAAGGTTCTCCTAACTTGCATACAAGGTTCCTTGAGTGTGAAGATCTCTTACAATTTCAAGTGCAAAAATCCAAAAAATTTGTTGATTAACACTGTTTGCAAGTATGTCCTTGCTGGGAATCAAACCCAGCCCACTGGTGTGTTTGCAAGTATGTCCTTGCTAGGAATTAAACCCAGTCCACTGGTGTGAGCCAATGTGCCCCATACACCACAAGGTTCTCCTAACTTGCATACAAGGTTCCTTGAGTGTGAAGATCTCTTACAACTTCTGTGAAAGGAAAGGCTGTCAAGAAATAGAGCATAGTGAAGAACTCCCATGGAGATGGATAAAGAAATAGTGCAGAGTTTGATTAAGAAAACAAACAGTTTGGAGTTTGGATTTTGGCATCATTAAGCCTTGAGTTTACAGTTTCCTTCAAGGATTTGCAACGAGCTTACACAGTCTCTTCATTGAGATTCAGCAGCTCTCAAACATAGTGCAGAGTAGTCTCTAGGATACTAAGGCATACAAGAAGCTGATTTTAAACATTACAACTATAAGACGCAGCTACTTGGACAATGCCATAGCCACTTGAGGGTCATCAATATCGAGCGCTTTTATAAGCTCTCAGTGCCAGTAAGGTTAATTGAACCTACACACATACCCTAGGGATCATTATTAACCATAGTGGAAGCTTTAGAATCATCAACATTCAGCACAACTTTGTCATTGAGTGTATGCGGTTCCAGCCAGGTTTAAAGTGCAAGTAACCAAATATAACACTTCATTGTCCTCTAAGCCTCAAAACAACGTATGTACATCGCTTAAGCGACGCCTGCAGCATGGCATAAATGACATTTGTTGCATGGGCATAGCCTCTCTTGGAATTTCAGCTGAAGAGAAATAACAGTTGATCTACTATGTTCAGCGCATCACACACACTTATTGGACTGGCTATCATTGGGTTTGCGTGGTTGCATTTCAAACAAAACGTGCTGAGGGCCGTCAGTTCTAAACAAAACCAGCAAAATAAAAAAATAAAAATAAAAAAAGACCTCAGCGGCCATCCGTGGTTTGAAAACAGGCCAGCTGGTATCGCACTGTTGTTGGTGACAGCAGCCGCAGCAACGTCAGACTCAACACCAACAGAAGGCGCTGCTGCTGTGTATCAACACTGCTGCTGGTGACAACAGCCGTAGAGAGGCTCTCTTGGCCGACTTGCAGGGGAGGCGCAGCTCAGCAGCCAGTGGGCAGCTCAGCAAACATACACAACATATCTAGCGTTGTGAAGCTACAACGTCAGGGCAGCGTAGCAGCGTTTCAGCATTTCATCGTCAGAGCAGCAGCGTAGCAGCGTTTCAACGTTTCATCTCTTTTGCTCAGAGCTAGTAACCATCATCGGTTCTAACGTCATCGGCATTCTACAGGGCAGCGTTCAGCGCTCGCTCTAACGTCCGCATTTCACCAACGTAGTCTACGGCACATCAGCAACGTAGTCTAAGACACAACAGCAAGCGTTCACCAGTGTTTCAACTCAGCACAGTCCATCTCAAGCATCACAACTCAGTGTGTGCAGAGGAAGAAGCATCCTTGAGCTTTTGATCTCTCAGCGTGTGCAGAGGAAAAGTGGGAGTGAAGAAAAGTGAAGTGAAAATAAACTTTAAAGGGTTTTTTACTTTCACATTTTGGTTCTTCACACTTCTTTGGCCCTTAGACCCTCAGCCATTCTTTTAACCTTTGCCACACTTCTTGGATTTCCCTTTTATAAATAATTCCTTTTCACATTACTTGCTACCTTGTTTCACATGTGACTTCACTTATGGGGTTTGTTAGTGTTTGTTCACATGCTTTGGAGCATTATGAGCCTTGTTCACACATGATTACATTTGCTTGAGGTGTTCACATGCGTTGGGCCACTTTTTGTATTTTGGGCGTTCACGTGCACACTTTGGGCCATTTAGTATATTTAGAGCATTCACACGTGCATCTTAGCCCTTGTTCATGCACGGTTGGTCATTTTGAGCATATTGGTGCTTTTCCACATGCAGTGTGGGATTCTTGAGCACATTTAGTGGTGTTTTCACACTTTCGCGCTTTGGCGGGATGACATGAGTTCCCATTACTACTTCTACCCCGCCTATGATCGTCGTGCTACCCACCATCTTCGTCGTCGACATCACTATGTCTCCATCCAGACGCTAATCCTGCGATATCTGCTCGTATCCTATCATTCTGGCTTCATCGCCGTTATCTTGATTTGCCATTTTAGGTGAGGAGTTACATATCATTTGCCGAGTTCATACATACATTTGGCACATCGCGGCTTCGACCTCTAGATCCTTTTTCACCGACATCATGCTATGATGACACATCATATTCATGTCACATATGGATGTTTGAGCTTCAGATGTTATTACCTAGCTAGTGTAGACATTTATTTGATGAGGAGGATGTTTGTGCTAGATGGTCTAGACGTTCTACACATGGTGATTTTGTTGAGGATCTATGTGGATATCTTTATGTGGATGGTTCGGCATTGTTTGCATGGGAGGATGGATGTGGGGATTTGATTGAGTACCCTACATTTGTGAGCAGAGATGATTATATACCTGAGGATTGGTATCATTATGACATGCATTCAGTGGGGATGATGATGTGGATGGTGATGATGATCATCATGTTGATGATGATATTGATGTTGATACTTGTACACATGGTCATGGGTCATACACATACATGTGATGATGACATTGATGTATCACACCCACATACCTATGATGATGTATCATGCACACACACACATGATGATATTGATGTATCACACACACATACACATGATGATAGTGATATATGTGCACATGATGCCAGTGACACATGTGTACATGATGATGATGTATGTGATAGTCATAGTGAGAGTGATGTGTGTGAGTCAGATCATGTGGGCATGATCTTGATGGGAGGGATGGCAACGAGCACATCGAGCATTACGAGTATCATAGAGCTGTCTATCTCTATTCCTAGTGATCATAGGGTTACATTAGATGACCATAGTGATGCATTCCATGATCTTGATGGGCATTTGACTAGTCATGATCATTCGGCTAGTCATACATCTTTAGTCACACATGGGATTGACATTTCACATGTCGTTGAGCACATCATAGACCATGAGGAGCATAGACCCGAGGTTCTAGTATTAGATGTGTTAGGATACTCCTCTAGATTTGTTACGTGTGGAGAGATTTCGAATATGACCACTACTCCTAGTTTTCATAGCATTCATGGTAGCATTCGAGTGGATCGAGTTGTTGTGATTGAGCAGTCAGGGATAGTGCATGAGAGTAGTGATGAGTTCATAGAAGTGAGACATCGTAAGAGTATGCATATCGATTATATTTTTAGCATATCCTATGACATTGACTTTGAGAGTTTTACAATTGATCTAGGTATTTTCTTAGATCTAGTACTATTGGAGATTGATCTATCATGGGATTTATGTCATATAGGGACACCAGTGATGGAGTTGGTCTATACCTTTGGGATGACCTTAGTAACCTTGGAGATTCCATTGATAGTGAGTTGGCTGATACCACTTTTACCTCTTGTGTAGGCACTTGGTCAGTGCTTAGTGATGAGACGATCTTTATGTGATGATCCAGCTTCTGTTTTAGAGGGTCACATACATATAGAGTGTCATACACATGGAGATATTGTGCATGGGTCGGATCATACTCATACATACATAGATATAGTGGATCATGCTTTCGACTCCTTGAGTGGTGCTACATATGACGGAGGCATGAGTTCACATTTGACTCTATATGAGGCTGACCTTGAGCTATGTTCATTTGGCTCCTTCGGATGTCGGCAAGCACGATCCTGTGTTCTTTGGAGTCTGGGCATTTTTGTTTGGATGCATTCTTTGCCATTTGAGGAGCATAGTTTGTGGATATGTAGCTCGACATTCATGTATATCTACGACATATTCCAATCTTGGCATACACGATGATTCCTTTGTGCCAAGACCACTTGACATTCTGGCCAAGAGTTTCGAGCTTTTTCTGCGGATACCTTTCATGACAGATTCATAGTGTGGTCATGAGGATGGGCTTATGAGTATTCCTTTTGACCCTGGGACTACTATCTCTTTGGAGTCGAGCTTTCCTTTTGATCCAGGAGGAGCTACTACCATTCCAGCTTTGACGGTTCGGGGTATATATCATACATATCCCTTTGATCCTAGAGGATACTCAACTAGATTCATCATCGACAGTGGTTCCTTATCTACTCCACTTGCACCAGATTATCATGGAGCCATTGCCTTGGATTTTGCATGCCTCATATTTCCTTTTGATCTAGCACAGGTCTTCCGCTACATTCAGTCATGGATGTGATTGCTTTTGTACATAGCCACTTATATATGTCTTTTCTTTGGGCACAACCACCCTTCGATTTTGAGGACGAAATCATTGTAGGAGGGGATGGTTTGTAATAAAGTAGGTTTGGGTACACATGCACATGGGGAATCGAGCCTAGGCACTTGGGTTTAGGGACATTTACATGTGTACTTTTAGGGGATCCTACATGAGACATAGGGCTCATGGACATTGTACCCTTTTTTATCATATTCACTCTATAGACATTCATGTCTTCTTGGTGCTCATGCCCAAGAAATTCGACTGATGTAATATTAAATCTCCCAAACACTCTTACATCTACACTACCGATATCACTCAATGCTACGAGAATATCCCACTTATAAGGGAAACGAGAATCATGAACATACTATACAAGGTATGCAACATGATAAATTTGAAAAAAGAAAGAAGGAAGGATTTCCTAAGATAGCCCTTAGCCACAACCTTCCTTATTGGGATCAAGAAATTTGTAGGCACAACCTTCCTTATTGGGATCAAGAAATTTGTAGGCACATTTTAGATATGGCCTATAGATATTCCAAATAGTTTCAGAATAATAGTCAGCATTGGCATTGAAAAAAGTCATGGTCCCTTTGGTTCTTCCATAGATGCCCACAGGTGATGAGCACTTAGATGGGTCTAGAAAACTCATAGAAAAAGGTGATTTTAGTAATTCTCCTCTTTCCAAATATTGAACTCCTTTGATAGCATGGTTCTTGCAATCTTCAAGCATTGAAACTGGTAGATTTTCTAGATATATCCAAGTTTCTACTTGGATAGGTGCTAGGAACCCTTTATTTACGAGGGTCCAGGGGCGATGTAACACCCCCATTGATTCTATCTCCACTTGCCGAATAGGTAAATGTAAGATTCCTCTCTCCATATTTTGAGATGTAAAGATAGAAGAATCTCCCCTTCAGTCTCTTGTAATCAATCCCCCCTTCAGGAAGTGGAAAAAGATCTTGTTTGATCCTGTTTTGGTCTAGAGAGAGAAAATATTCTAGAGAGAGATAATACAATTTTAAAATAATTTTAGATAAGTATTTTCTTCCAGAAAATAGGAAGTGATCCCCTGAAACAGAATTTTAATCAGAAATTCCTAAGTTGCATTAGATTTGGACGGTGGGTGAACCAAGGAGTCCCCAAGTTCAAAGTTCAAAGTTTTATTAAATTCTTTTGAAATTAAAAATGTGATATCCTTATTCATTAAGGTTGGAGCATAAAAATAAAAGAAAAATGGGAAATTTTGGAAATATCTACAAGAAAATAATAAAGAAAGGCTCACATGAGGCGAAGGTTCCTTAATTATGAATTTCCAAATATTTTAGGAGACTTTTTGGAGGCTTTGTGACACCTCAGGAGAGGGAAAACCCTCCATCAAGGAGGTGCCTACTAGAAATCACATCAAGGAGGCATTTTTTAATTCAAAAATATCATAAAGTGGCTAGATATTTTATCTCTCCTCTTCCAAACTAGATCAAAAAGTGGGCAAAACTAGACTAAAACTTGTCCAAAATGGATCAAACTGAAGCTGGAAGCCTCTAGATCCCAGTTGGGCTTGGTTGGTGGCCTCCCTCACCTATAAATAGAACCCCATTCCTTTGTATTTTCATCTTAGAGTAATTTTATGCTACTGTAATTTTCATTTTTTTTGTGTATTTTCATCTTCCCTCTTCCTTGCCTCTCCATTGTGAAGCTTTGGTGCTTCACTAAACCTCTTCTTCTCTTGAAGATTACCCTTTTTCCTTGGTGGCCAAGCCTTTTCTTTGAGGGCTACACAACTTTTGCAAGGTAAAGAATCAAGCAAACCAAGGGTAAGCCTAAACAATGAAGTTTATGCTCTCTTTTTTATGTTAATCTTCTTCCTAACCTCCCTCATGCTTGGGAAGCATTTTATTTTATGGGTTTCCTCTTAAAACTATGCTTTTTTTGATTTATGATGAACTAATGTTTATGTTTAAGCTTCGGGTTATGCATAAACTAACTTTTATATTAAAAGTGAAATTTTTAGCATTATCATTTCATAGAAAATGCAAAGAAACTATAGCAAAAATTTTATCATTAGAAAATGAAGGTTTATTCACATTACTCTCCTAAAACCATTTAGAGGTCCTCTTCTTGCCTATCCATTATATGATGAACCACCTTTATTAGATGAAGATTTTGAAATCGTAGAACCAAATCAGGTTATTTTGGACCACGAGCAAACAACCACAAGAAAAGGCAATGTTTATCATAGATATTTGGTCAAATATAAAGGTCACCCAATCAAAGATTCTCAATGGTTGCCTGATCATGCCCTCATCGCCTATCCATCCTTGATTTCATTTTATAGGGAATCTACCCCATGATTATTATTGATGATTTTGTGACAACTGAGGACAGTTTCTGGTCATCCCCGGGGCATGTTATTCAGGATGAATTCATCGAATATTTTATATATTCCCTTGTTGTATACTTATGGATTCTTCAAAAGAATTCATGGAATATTTATATTCCCAGGTTTTTGTGTTATGAATTCTCCTAGACGGGTTTAGATTGGGATGCCTCTCTAAACCCAGGTGATCGTTGTTGGGCCGCTAGATAGCCCACACGCCGCTAGACAGCCACAGATCAGCGGACAAGTGCCGTGCCACTGAGTCGAAATGCCATCGGAACGTCAGAGCCGACGCACTTCAACACTAGTTAATTAGGTCATTACTTCTGTAAATCAGCCGTGCTCAAAGCACAAGGGTATCTTTGTACTACTCTATGACTGTGCGTAAGCAATATAAAAGATGTAACCAAAACTCTGTAAAGAGGCTTAATTGCTATTGTAAATTCTATTGCCTATTTCTAAGGTTGTTATTTCTCTTTGTGAATCAAAGAAGACTGTTTTGTATCATTCTGTTTATTCTCGTCTATCTACCTACTGTACTGTATAGTCCCTAGAACTCTGTGAAGAGACTTAATTGCTATTGTAAATTCTATTGCCTGTTTGCTAAGGCTATATATTTCTCTATATGAATCAAAGAAGATTGTTCTATATCATTCTGTTTATTCGTCACTTGTTTGCTTGTTCTGTATAATCCGTCTTGTCTATTATTTCTTGTGAATCCATCTGTCAAGTATTCTATTGCAATAAGTATCATTCGCACGAGTCGATCAATGTTAAGAAATCATTTCCGTTGCACAGTCGCTTGTATAACTGATAAGCTGTTTCTATGTCGTCTTGTACATGCTCCGTATTAGACTGGTGTATGGTTGTGCACATAACTAGAGACACTCAATAGGTTGATTGGGGTAGCGATCAATCCTGACAATAATCATAGCTTACTTTATGCGTACACGGGTGAATCTGTACATGCATGGAAAGTATTGCTTGCAGGAGCTTCTTCTCCTGGGTATCAGTGTAAAGCGCATTGGGAAGTGGAGGGTGATCATCCTGGCCATCATTGTAAAAACATTTTAAGATTACAAGATTCATATTTGCACAACGCTTATTTTTGGAGAGTAAAACATTGAAATCATTTTATTTCCAAATATTTACAAGGATGAGTTTTATTACCAAGATCTGAGATTAATATAATTAGTCTTATTTGTTGCCATCAAGGGAAATTCCTAAGCTTGACTATGACATAAGGGTAGAGCGGTCCACATAGGTGAAATATGGGGGTTCTGCTGTATTTCCTAAGACTCTAAAAACTGATGGCAAGGGTGGTAGACTCTGGATTGGGGTAGGTCCCAACACGGCTACTCTATCAGCAGGTAAGATCTGCATCACTTGGTCATACACCCAACGATCCTGAGGTATGCGAATCCCATCTATAGTCACAGAGGTGTCGGCCCTGGGGGTACCGACGAACCAAAATAAACGGATCATCTTCAACTTTTCAATCCAACGAATCTGCTTTAGGTCGATGGTAAGGTTCCCAATTCGATCTGCTCGGATGAAGAAATATCTCGGTCCACGACTCCAGAAATCTCTACCCCATCCTCTTTCAATACGAGAGAAATGAGGGAGGGACATCTTCTCTAGTATCTGCACCATGGTGTCACGGAAGTCGAAATTTGAGGAGTGACTAGCAGTCTCGAAGATGCATTGGAAAACTAGAAACTTCGAGTAGGCATCTTCCTCTTCCTACAATCATTCAAACATCAATTCAACTTGTTTATTTTAGTAGGATGTTTTTATTAATTAGCATTATGTTAGGTAAACCATTCATTGCAAAACAGTCCTTAAATGGCAATTCCTAAGAGCTAAGATCGGCTCTAATACCATTCCCCCTTTCTAAAATAAAAGAAACACTTAAGATAGTCCACTAAGTCTTAACTTGGAGAAAATTTCCTATTTATCGACACCTTGACCATGTAGAGATTCAAGGATATGATCCATACGTAAGACCTAGTCCTATCTTGCAGGGGAAGCGTGATCTTCTAAAAATCAAATCACCCATAGGAGGGTAATTGATCATAAATTGGGCAACTACTAGACTTGATTTCTAGAGGCAACACTTTTTTCCTCATCCATGTAAGGCACAGCCGCCGGCTGACCTAGTCTTCTAAAATAGAGTTGCCCAAGAACCTATTAATCTAGCGTAAAGCTACCCAACTAATCGGATCCACCCGTCCGTAGGATGGTGCCACCGGGGCATTCCATCCTCCCACTTTCCACCCTACTCCTACGTCAATTTGTTTTCTAATTAATCCTACCACACTGTTTGACATAAATAAACATCTTCCTTAATTAAGGCCCTTTTCACAAGGTTTGTCACAAGGTTTGTTAAAATAGCCTTTTTACACAATACAATCATGCCAAAGACAAGATATATATATATAAAGTTTATACATGAATCAATACAAGCCAAACCGGCTCTCTTATTCTTTTCCTTTATACTGTCGATTAGAATTCAGCCTTCCAGTCTCTACATGCTGGGCAACACCCTACGGGACCATACACCTCATCGTCGGCCGCTGGCGAGGACTCAAGCCGGTGGCCTGTCGCCCTCTTAGGCTTCATCGCTCGATCCTCCCGCACCTCAGAGGGATGTCTGCACACTAGGGTGGGCTTATTCACCGCACTAGCCTGGGTCCTCAGAACTAGGTAGCATCATAATCTCTCGCCTCAATCGGCAAACCTTATTCTCCCAATGGTATGAGGGATACCTTGGGCCATTCCCGAGCTTTGCTAACGACGCCGCTCGGCTACACAAGCACGGTACGGAGTTAGCGTTGAAGCCAAGAAAAACTTGTACTCTTTAAAGATAACAATTTCAATGCAATTTATTGAATACAGCATCACACAATTCGTAACTTCATACAATTTTATGTCATTATTTTAAAAGGAAAAGATACACATTTATTAGCACTAATATAAAAAAAACTCTTCTTTAAAAGATAACCAAGCTAACCTAGCCACCATTTCCTTGAGGAGCTTGTCAAGGGAGGGTTGGAACCGCATCGGGAGCATCTTCCCTAATCTCGTTATTGCGCGCTCCTCTCGAGGTAATATTTTGACGTTTTCGAGAAGGGGCCATCTTGGACGTCGTCTTGTAGGGCTCACTGTCATGGTAGAAATG
Organism: Cibotium barometz; assembly: GCF_041138505.1. Taxonomy (NCBI): domain Eukaryota; kingdom Viridiplantae; phylum Streptophyta; class Polypodiopsida; order Cyatheales; family Cibotiaceae; genus Cibotium; species Cibotium barometz. The sequence goes on from NC_141046.1 coordinate 40,574,817, forward strand.
CTTCAATCGGATCTCAATTTTGAGATTGTTTGCTCACCGTATGAGCAAAAGACTATAGCGCATGAACCCTTTCTTAAGGCAAAAACCTCTTATTAAAGTCTACGCAAATGGGGGGGAAATTGTGAGATGTCCTTAAGGCAAAAACGTTTTGCTAAAGGGGAGAAGGGCTAAGGGCTGTTGTAAGTCTCTTCACACAGGGGGGGGAGAAGAGTTAAGGACACTGCCTCCTAGCGGGAGATAGAGGAAAATTGCCTTATCTGAAAAGAGGCAAATGAGGGGGTGTGAGAGGGGTGGCTGCAAGGGGCAGCTGTACTACAGCAAGTACACTGCACAGGGACAAACGGTGGTACAACACGGCATACATTGTGTAGAAATGCGTGTCGCCTATGGAGCACCCCGAGGGTTTATATAGTTGTGGGGTACGGGTACGGGCGCTGCGCAAAGCAAGGACGAAAGGACGGTGTACCATCAAAGGCTATGGATCAGTGGCCTGCATGGGTCTAGGGGAAAGGTACGGTGTCGGTTATCAGAGAAAGGAGTGGTACGCATGTACCTTATCTAGTCTGGGGCAGCATGGGTGTCCACGTAGTGGTACGTGTGGACCATACAGTGGGCGGCCGGCCTTTGGTTCTTGTGCGGCCATCGTACGGGCACCCTAGTAAGTGTGTACGGTCCAAATTTTGGGGCGGGGTCCCCAAATTTGGGGTGCTCGCCTCGATTTGCGTGCCGGACCCGGGGGCGATTTTTTTTTTGTCCGGGAGGTTCTCCTGGTCGTTGGGGTTCAGACCATTCGTCAATCGGACACCCGATCGTGCATTTATTAAGGTTTAAAGGTCGTCGCTTTTTAACTAAAATGATTGAAATTTACGTATAAGCTTGATCCGATGTCCGTTTTGGATGCTATAGAATCCTATACTAGGGTAAAATCACGCGCAAATTTCAAATTTGGGCTCAGAATTTGAAGATTCTAAGTAAAAACGACTCGAATAATAAAATCATTGATTTTTATACCATAAAAACTCTTAAATTTATCTATTACATGGACATTTCTTTATTAATGAAGATGGGTATGTTACATAAGGGTAGGCACTGGGCAAGTATTACCTACAAATGTTGCATGCAAGACAAAGAGTACCACCACAATTACGGGATCTAAAGAAGCAAGTGGGCAAGGCAAAGGTGCATCAAATCTTGGCACAAAAAAGAAAGGTGGCAAGTCAACTATGGAGAGAATTGCTCCCCAAAAAAGAAGAAAGTGACCCAAAAAAGAAAGGTTGTAAGCAAAGATGAGGAGGATGATGAGGAGGACGATGACGGGGAAGATGAGGAGGACAAAGATGATGACACTTTGTCGAAGCATGGCACATCAAACACAGCCTATGACATAGCTAGTTAAGACACTCCTCCAACTAGTAAAGGTTACTGACATTCTTTTATAGCTGTTATAATCGTTTCCTTTAAAGCATGTGTTTAATTGTGTAACTATATATTTTTTTTGTATACTCATGTTTCAAAACATATCACTGAAACACATGGATATTTTGGGATCCATCACTGATATAACTGACAATATAATTGGGAGAAACATTTCACAGTAAGTGCATCTGAATCCTAACTTGTATTTTGAACATAACTATTTTTAGTTTCAAAAAAGTTCTAATATTAACTTGGCTCCCACGCATTACACTAGGTTGGCAAAATTTATTGGCAATCTTGAACAAGTCCAAAAATATAGAAAGCTAACCCTCATCTTTGGGAGGATGTTTAATGGTGTGGGCAGATTTCCCAACAAGGTTGCCTATTGAGAAGGACAATCCTCTAGTCCCTTGCTAGAACATTTGGAAGAAAGATCTTGTTGAGGCTGCATGTGTGCTTCCCAATGAGTTTTTAAGAGAGGATGGAACCTTTGTAACCACTTGCATCGGTGATCATTTTGGTGACTTAGTGGAGACAGCAAGAGCACATGATCTAGTTCTACAACGCACTTTATATCTTGAGTTGCAAGAGAGTTAGCATCGCTTTGTCGAGATAGATTTTGACGAGGTATGAATCACCACTTTTTTTAATTTTAGTATTGGGGTATTAAAAGAAAATTCTAAATCCCTTTTCAAATAAATGAGGAGTATGTCATGAGTAAGTAGGTAATAATGTTGATTGTTGGGGTGTTTGTTCAGCACCCACAAGTGTCTGACCTCCAACATATATGAGAGTGAATAGCAACGATGCATCAGCCTATAGATTGTGGGTTTACACACTTCACTAACCTTTTGAGTGAGTCACTCCACCTAAAAGGAAAGCATGCCACTCATATTAGGGGGAGTACACATAATCATCTTCTATGGGGTGTAGTTGAGTGGCCCATTAAGATTGCAAGGTTAAGAATGAATACTACTAGCTTTTTGTTAGTAATGATTCAATATAATCATGGACATTGATCTTAAGTTTTTCTTCATTTTGGTAGGTGGTTCCTTGGTGCTTTCACAATGGAGGGGTAACTAGTCCTAGATTGCTTTGTAGGGGCTAGTGTCACGATTAAGGCATGCAAGGAGATTCACCGACATTGTATAAGCATAGGAAATGATTGGTTGTGCTATAATCATGAGCTGGCTCATTTTCAAGACGTGCCCATAGGCCTAGGTTCCAATTTTTTTGGAAAAGAATCTAAAAAGATTATTCAAGCAAACATGCAACCTTAAATTTCAAAGGAGGACCTTGGTGTGGACAACACCAATGGTGGTTGCTAGGGTATGGTGCAATTGTACCATGTGGTGCTACTTCTATAGCTCGGCAACTTTCTTATTATCCACCACTACTTAGAGCTATCAATACAGCCCGAAAACTTGCTTATTATCCAACACCGCTTGGAGTAAAAATGACACAAGCAATGATGCCATACCCTTATTGTATACCATAGCCTAACATGACCATGTCATTAGTTGCCAAGAACACTTATTGATATTTTCCATGGATTTTGTATTCAATGTCTCATGTATGGAAGTAACTTTTATCAATATCTCATGTGCGTGTGCAATGTGTTGGTGTGTACATGTGTCAATAACCACAGAGAGAGAGAGAGAGAGAGAGAGTAATGTTAGAGGTACCTATGTGTTATGATTTCAACTGCTAATTCTACAAAACTGCTCCACATGTAATTGCTCGCACTGAAAAAATGCACCCCTATTAGTTGAATACTCATTATTCTTATTCTCTACTCTCTCAACTCAACCGTGTCTAAGCCTACACACATATTGCTTATACATCCACACTTGTTGATTACATTCAAGATCTTAACTTATTGTGATGATTATAAAGTATTGTACAAGTAGTGGGTTTGTGAGCAACAAACTAACAGTGGATTTATGGTCGGGTGGATGGGCATTTCTAGAGTCTGTTAAGGAGTGGGCAGTGGTCTAAACACCTTCATACCTTCATAAGGCCTGGCGACACTTTGATTAAGAGTGGATCCTATGCCTTCCCCACTAAAAGGTAGATTCCAACAATTGTGATATCCATGTTACATGAATGTCACAATCGTTGGAATAGTGAAGGCATAACTTGAGCATATCAACTACGAATTTGTCGGAGGTGGTCTTTTCAAGGGCTTTCCAATGGTATGTCACATGTAGGAGTTTTGACGTAAGATACATAAGCTTTACCATGCCCCCCTTTTTTCTAGAAAAGCGATGACATGGCTCTTCTTAGAGGGCCCTTTTTTGAGTCCAAATTTTTCCTAATGGCCAACTTTGTTCTTCTTCTTGGGATCCCTTTTAAGGTGTAAACTTGATCCCAAGAATAACTTGGTTTTAAAAATAGCAAAATTTTTTCAAGCCTTGTTCTTTGGATCACCTTTAAGATGCAAATTTGATCCCAAGAACTAGTTGGTGCAAAAAATGGCCGACTTGCTTCCTCAAGAGTGATCCTTGGGTAGGAGATGCATACCTCACAAAAAACCTCAATGGCAAGATTTTCTCAAGTATTTCTACTTTAAAAATAAATAAGACCTTGAAAAAAAATGTGTTGAAAATACAAGGAGGTATATTTTGGATATTTCTATCGATTTCGCTGTACATGCAACGGAATTTAACAATTCATGTTGTGGGGGTTTATTGACCTTGGAAATGACTTTTGATGCCCATTTTTAAGGCTATTTGATCTTTGTTGGGATCACTTTGAACTCCTAAGGATTAATCCCAAGGACCACAAACTGATCCCATAAATCAATAAGCTACATTCGGGTGATGTTTTTATAGCCTTTGAAACCCAAACTCTAATGCTAGCCTTCTTACATTTGGGCAATGTTTTTGCAACCTTGGAAACCCTAACACTAAACCTACTATATGGCATTTTTCAACAATGTTCCACTTGCACTTGCTATTCCCAAAGCAAGAGAAAATATTTTTAAATCCAAGTGTGCATAGTGTCCTGTTGTTGTCAAAGAAGGGTGTTGTTCCAAATTAGGGTTATTGGTTTTTTTCTCTACATTCATGTCTCTCCTCATTTTTACCTAGGTGGGATTTGCTTCCTCTCAAATTTGTGTACTATCACTAACATCTAGGATTTAGTGATTTTTCTCTACACACACAGCCACACACACACACACACACACACAAACATGCAAACACCCTCTCTTGCACATCTTTGGTTAGATGCATCACTTAATGTTTGTAAATTAATTTACACCATGAACCTAAAATTTTGGACGACTTGCATATGATTACTCGTTAGTCTTCTCACCTAACCTCATGCATGTGAGACATTATGCGATTGACAAAATGGCTATTTCCAACAAGCCCACTCTGGTTGCATTCTCTTTTTGGCTAGCCGACGCTAGCTAGCTCACATTCATGGCACTGCAAATGTTATGGAGGTAGCCGATGATGAAAGAATCAAGGCTCTGCAGATACGTTGGCGGAAGGTCTTAATACCACTTTTGGATACGTCCTCCAAGCTCCACCTATATAAAGGAGCCATGTGAGTGCTGAGACACTCACTTAGCTCGTTGATTGTCTTTTGGATGTTTGCCATGTCTCTAGTATTAGCATCGACTAGGAGTTCCTCTTCTCAGGTAACTCTTGTTGATTGATCTCACATAACGATGGTACTCTATGTTTATGGTAGACCTATGGGTTGATGACTACATGGGAACTCGTAGTATGCTGATGCTTGTGTATGACTTGTATTATATTATAGGATGATGACCCTTGGGAATCCTATACATAATACATATCTGACTTTGGATAATGTACATGTAGGTTTTTGAGATATTTATCAGATCTTATACCACAATCAAATTTGAATTGTTTTTCAAATAAGAATATTGGTGTTTGGATTTTATTTTTGATAATGTTAGGTTATGCACATTTTATGAGTCAACTACAAAGATATAGGAGTTTTGATTGTGTTTTTTGCAAAAATTTTAACATAGATGTAAAGCACGACTCTTAAATCTAGTTTTCTATGCGTATTGATCCTAGATCACCAATGGTTAAGCAGGGCTAATAACACGAATTCGGTATTATAATTTTTGGTTTTTTCTGGGTTGCATTAACCAGGGAAGTAATATCATATTTTGGAACTATACAAATTGATTTCTATTTTTATTTAGCAAGTTGAGGCTTATCCTTAAAAGCTAATTATGGAACACCACTTTTGGTTGGTTATTACGGTGATAACTGGCAAATGGCCTGTGTATGGGTTTGCATGGTTGTGGTGGCTAACACACTTGGCGGATTCTGAAAATTGGGCCGATGATAACCGGCACAATATCTACGGGGTTTAGGCTCTTAAATCTAATTTTTGTGCGTATTTATCCTGGATCATCGATGGTTAAGCAAGGCTAATAACACAAATTCGATATTATAATTTCTGGTTTTTTTGGGTTGCCTTAACCATGGAAGTAATATTATATTTTGGAACTATACAAACTAATTTTTGTTTTTATTGGCAAGTTGAGGCTTATCCTCAAAAGCTAATTATGAAACACCACTTATGGTTGGGTATTACGGTGATAACACAAATGGCATGTATATGGGTTTGCATGGTTGTGGCTTACACAGTCCGACGGATTTTGAAAATTTTATCAGAACTCAAAGAAATCGTTACAATAATGTATAATCTCAGAATTGGACCCTCCGGTCTGTTATAAATTGAATGGTTATTTTAGGATAGCTGTGAGGATTGCATGGTGGCCGCCACTAGAATGCATTTCATAAGATTACTGGGAAGTGCTTATGTATTTTTACACATATGCTGTTTTTTGAAATTCTCCTAGGACTAGTCTAACTGGATGAATAATACTTAGACTATTATGATATTGTCTAAGGACTATCCTCTGAAATACCCAAATACTTACATCTTGATAGGTTGTTGCCTTAACATTATTAGTGTTATTCATTAATTCTTTCTAGGAATACTCAGATGATAATCATCTGTCTCATAAGATACAATATTGTACCTCTCTTAGAACGAAGATCACTTGGTGGCATCTCCCACATGGTAGATTACCCCCTTACATAAGATACAATATTGTACCTCTCTTAGAACGCAGATCACTTGGTGGCATCTCCCACATGGTAGATTACCCCCTTACATAATTCTCGATAAAAATTTATGCATAACTTTCTTTATTTTTCTGGCAAATGAATAATGCTGAAAACTCCACTTTTAGCATAAAATTTATTATGTGTAAATTCATTTCCTAATGATAAAAATTTTACCTGTAAGATTCCTCCCCCCCAACTTTTGAGATGTAAAGGTGTAAGAACCTTCCCTTCAGTCTCTTGTAATCATCCCCCCTCAGAAATGGGAAAAGATCTTCTTTTACCCTGTTTTGGCCTAGAAAGAGAAAATATCTAGAGAGAGGTAATTCAAAATTGAGATATTTTTGGATACAAAAATTCCCCTGATATCTAAAATGAATTCCCTTGAAACAGAAGTTCAGAATGAACTTTTCAATGTGCATTAGGAATTAATTGAATATGTGTATAAGAGACCTTAGCCTAAGGGTCCACATTTTCAAAAAATTTTGGATTAAGGTCCAAATAAGGTTTCAAAGGGCCAATAGGATTAATCCAAGTGTTGGGATGACAAAAATGCAAAGAATAAAAGAAAATAAGGTTTCAAAGGGCCAATAAGATTAATCCAAGTGTTGGGATGACAAAAATGCAAAGAATAAAAGAAAATACCCCAAAAATGAGTAAATGCTCACATAAGATGAAGAGTTGACTAAGTACAGGGTTTATTAGTTAAAAATTAAGGTATACTAGTAAAAACATGGGATATTTTAGTAAAATGATGCATTTTTAACACCTCAGTTAAGGAGGGAAAGCCACTTGAGGTAGGTGCCTTTTTTATAATCATTGCTTGATATTTTTAATTCAAAAAAGTCAAGATATTTCATCTCTCCTCTCTCCTAGTGCAAACTGGATCAAAAAGGGGGCCAAACTAATCTAAATCTTGTCCGAATTGGGTCAAATTGAAGCTGGAAGGCTCTTAAACCCAGTTGGACTTGGTTAGTGGCCTCCCTCACCTATAAATAGACCCTCATTCCTTTGTATTTTCATCTTTGAGTAATACCTTGCTAGTATTATCTCTAAATTAGCATATTTCTATTATCCCTCTAATTTGCCTCTTCTCTTGAGAGCTTTGGAGCTTCTCTATTATCCATCCTCTCTTGGAGATTACCCTCCCCCTCTTGGTGGCCAAGGACTTGCTTGGGGACTTCACTTCTAGCCAAAGAATCAAGCCAAATTCAAAGGTAAACCTAATTTAATGGGTTTTTTTTCAATTCTCTCAATGATTTTCTTCTTCTCAACCCCTCTAAAGCTTGAGAAGCTTTCAAAGCAATGGTTTTTTTTCTTCAAATCAAGCTTTCCAAAGATTCATAATGTCTAACTGGATTAATGTTAATCTTTATGCTTAATTTTAATATTTTCTTTAAGAAAATCTCTCTTTTGGAAAGATTAGTCATTCTTATGGCTAGATCCTTGGTAGAAGGATGATTCTTAATGATAATCTCTTTATCTTAATCCAAACTCTAAGCTTAACAAGCTAGAGAAAGAGATTAGTTATTTTTATGATTTTTAATCTAGAAAAAAGGATGATTAATTCTTTTAAATGTGTTTATGATATAGAAAAATCATATTAACTCATTCTAAATTGAAAGAGGGTTATGCTAACATTTTTAGAAATGAGGAATGGTTATTTTAGATTAATCAAGAGAATTAATCATAATTATTCTTATAATTATGATTATAATTATGCTATGTATGCATAATTTAATTTTAGTCTAAAAGATAAGTTCCTATCATATTTTTATTATGAGTATTCATTTTAAAATAGAAAGTTGAATATTCTCAGTAATTGCAGCAAAGCTATGGTAAAATTTTCTAGAAAAAAATATAAATCTTATTTTTATGCATGATTTTAATAAAGCATAAAGAGGAATTCCTATCATATTCTTGGCATAGATATTTTTATGCTAAAGAAATATTTTTATCTTATTTATGAAAAATACTTTTTATGCATATTTATTTAATTAAAGAAAAGAGAGATTTTTGATATATTTATTTAAAATAGGAATTCCCATGATATTCTAGATTCAGACATTTAAATGTTATAAGAGGAATTTTTGACATTTTTTAAAATATGAATATTCTTTTTTATTTATCAAAAGTGAAATTTTGAGTATTATCATTTTCTTAGAAAATATGGGAATGAATTTATGTAATAAATTTTATACAAAAAGAGGAGTTTTGAGCATTATCCAATTGACAAAAAAATAAAGAAGGTTATGCAAATTTTTTTTAAGAATCATGGAAATGATTTATTTAAATTAGTGTTTATACTGAAAGAAGAAACATGGGTATAATTGATTTTGTAAATCCCATGAATCTTTTATTCAAAAAAGAAGAATATTGAGTATATCTTATTTTGAGAAAATTGAGAAAGAATGTGAAAATATTCATTGAGAAAACTTGGATAATTCTTAATCAGGAAAGAAATTTTGAATACTTTTGACCTTTAGAAATTTGAAGTATACGTCTAGATTCTTGGAAGATAGAATCTTGGAGTACTTTTTGAATGGGAAAAGGACTTCCCACCAGAAAAAGACCAGAAACACGCTTAGTTAAATGAACGTATGACTCATTTATTCCTAGTTTCCATGAAAAAGGAACCTGGAATCCCTAAGAGGATCAAGGATTCAAAAAGTGAACGAAAATTTAGATTTAAACATGGGACCTACGAAGGAGCCTAGAGGGTGCTAACCATACAGTGCTCGGGCTTTGGGTCGTCGAAGATACCCGTGCGTCGGGGAAGAAAATGAGTTGGAGTTGTTTTCTGAACATGGGCATGGATCTGGTTGATTGGCCTCGCTGGTCTTCAAAACGGATGAGTTCATGACCCTTTTACATGGATCTTGTTGATTGATAAGCTAATCTTCAATGGAGAGTCCATCTGGATTTTTATGTGATTATATTCATGGGTACTATGAGCTAGGAACTATTGAAAAGGCCACTGAATGAGCAGGTGGTGAGCATTCTGGTTACCAATGATGCCATAGGTACACCGATGAAGGAATGATTGGAAATTGGACTCAAGCTAGATATTTTAGAGGATTATGATCAGTGATATTATGGTTTCATTAAAAGTTTGCTTTAAAGATAGCCGAATCTGTGAAAGGCAATTTCATATTGGGTGCGTAAGTGGTATGTCTGAAATGTATTTTGCATGAATCTGGCTAGGGGCCTGGGAACTCTTTTCCCTGGTACCCGGGACAAAACATAACCAAATTTCTAAATGGATCCTATCAATACATTGGTTTGGGTGGTTGGCTAACCCATGGGATTGGATGGGGTTAGGCTGGATTGATGGATCCCTATAATTAAAATTCAATTCTGTTCAAGTTACGATAGTTGAAGTAAATCACGGATAATCCTTGTTCTATGAAAAAGAATCAACAGCTGTGCCTCTTGACGGGGAAAAAAGCATTGGTCTCTATGATCCAAGTGTAGCTTGAGACCTAGATATGATGGTATTCACCCTATAGCTCCAAGGACCATGACTACCCATATATACTGTGGGTATAACTGCAGCTCTTTACTAACAATATATATGAGTGAATCTAAGACCTTGAAGTTATAAGCAAAAATGCTATCCTAGATGATGATTTCGGAAGCTGGTTGATATGATTTTAGAATTCTGGTTGAGAATTGATGAATTGATTTGGATTTTGATTGAAAGATGATAATTTCTGAATTCTGGTTGAAAGTAGATAAGTTGAATAAAGTCATGATGAGGATGAATGGTGAGAATCCTAGTGATGATTTTAGTAACATGGATGACGATTATAAGACTTTCAGCAGATCACTATGAGATTAGTGGATCGTGCTGACAGATTGTTTGCTGTTTGACTTTTGACCCATTGGACCTAATTAAGAAATGACAAATTGAGAACCTGTATAAAAGAAATTCCCGTGGGAAATGTTCAGATGGAATTTTCGGTCTGATGGACCATTATTGTGTTAAGGATATGAATGAACTATTTTTTGATAATGAGTTCTGTATGTTCTTCTTGTAGAAGGGATCTTTATCCCAGGATTCTGTGAGGGTTGACCAGACCTTAAAGAACCCCAGAATCAATTGGATCTAAAGTTGGATTTGAATTATAAATAAAGTGGTCTTTTCACCTGAGCGTCTTGGTTAAATTGGAAAAAGGGACTTAACAAGAATTTTCGTATTGATAGGATCATGGATCAAGGTCGTCATGGTAGGAATGTTAACCCCTAACTCGATGAAGAAGACCTCGACCTAGATGTTCATAAATCTCTTCATAGATCTCAGCATGGACCTTTCAAGGGTGAAGGGGAAAACTTGGGTGAGGCTGTGGAGAAGCGGATCAAAGCAATGGAAGAATACTTTGATGTCACTGGATACAACGAGAAGAGTAAATTGGCTCTTGCAAGGCGGAAGATAGTAGAAACAGCTAGAGTGGCATGGAGAAACCACTGCAAGACAAACCATCTGGATTGGAACACCCATACATGGAATGATCTCAAGATTTACCTAAGGAAGAGATTCTGTCCTCTCGGATTCCTGGAGACTAAGATGAATGAATTCTTGGAGTTAACCTAGGCGAGCAGAACTATTGAAGAGTATCACCAAGAATTCACTCTCCTCCTCAAATACTCGCCACCGCTAGATGAAGAATAGCTGATGGCCAGGTTCATTCGGGGAATGAACGAACCCTTAGATACTCTAGTAAAGAATGCCAAGCCAGTTTCCATCGCTGAAGCAGTGCGGATGGTGGTGAAGGATTTTGCCAAGGCCTTTGTTGTCAAGGTTCCGCCGAAGCCCGCACCATCATCTTTCAAAAGATTTCTAGCTCCGGAAGGTGATTCCAACTTTCCGCCTCCTAAGAGACAACAAGGTCAAACAACTCAGGATATGGGAAGTTCCAAAATGGAAGAAAGGTCTTTTTCTCGGAACACAATCCCCTAGAATTCAACTTCAGAAGTTCCACCCTTGAACAAAGAAGTTAAATGCTTTAACTACCACTACCAAGGATATGGACATCGCACTATGGATTGCCCAACTTATTTTGGATCAAGATTTTCGGGGCAGGGAAGTCAGGGACCAAGATTCCAGACTCCAGCCCCTTCCTTCTAGAGTAATCAAGGTCCTTCCTGACAAAATCAGGGAAACCCCAGAGGTAGACTCCCTAACAAACCCTCAGTTTTAATGCAAAGTAATGCAAGACCTCCGCCTCAGAATAGGGGAAGTCAAAGAGAGATATTCCCAAATCGGCCATCTACTTCCAAGGCAGTAACGTTGGAAGTAATAGAAGAAGAAAGAGAACTAAGAGATTATCCTCCAGTGAGATGAGTACATCTCACGTTTTTTAAGTGGGGTAGGATGTAAGATCCCCCCCCCAGCTTTTGAGATGTAAAGGTGTAAGAACCTTCCCTTCAGTCTCTTGTAATCATCCCCCCTTAGAAATGGAAAAAGATCTTGTTTTACCCTGTTTTGGCCTAGAAAGAGAAAATGTCTAGAGAGAGGTAATTCAAAATTGAGATATTTTTGGATACAAAAATTCCCTTGATATCTAAAATGAATTCCCCTAAAATAGAAGTTCAAAATGAACTTTCCAATGTGCATTAGGAATTAATTGAATATGTGTATATAAGAGACCTTAGCCTAAGGGTCCACATTTTCAGAAATTTTTGGATTAAGGTCCAAATAAGATTCCAAAGGGCCAATAGGATTAATCCAAGTGTTGGGATGATAAAAATGCAAAGAATAAAAGAAAATATCCCAAAAATGAGTAAATGCTCACATAAGATGAAGAGTTGACTGAGTACACGGTTTATTAGTTAAAAATTAAGGTATACTAGTAAAAAAATGAGATATTTTGGTAAAATAATGCATTTTTGACCTCAGTAAGGAGGGAAAGCCACTTGAGGTAGGTGCCTTTTTTATCATCATTGCTTGACATTTTAATTCAAAAAAATCAAGATATTTCATCTCTCCTCTCTCTTGGTGGAAACTGGATCAAAAAGGGGGGCCAAACTGATCTTGAAGCTGGAAGGTTCTAGAACCTAGTTGGACTTGGCTAGTGGCCTCCCTCACCTATAAATAGACCCTCATTCCTTTGTATTTTCATCTTTGAGCAATAACATGCTAGTATTATCTCTAAATTAGCATATTTCTATTATCCCTCTAATTTGCCTCTTCTCTTGAGAGCTTTGGAGCTTTTCTATTCTCCATCCTCTCTTGGAGATTACCCTCCCTCTCTTGGTGGCCAAGGACTTGCTTGGGGGCTTCACTTCTAGCCAAAGAATCAAGCCAAATTCAAAGGTAAACCTAATTTAATGTTTTTTTTTCAATTCTCTCAATGATTTTCTTCTTCTCAACCCCTCTAAAGCTTGAGAAGCTTTCAAAGCAATGGTTTTTTTCCTTCAAATCAAGCTTTCCAAAGATTCATAATGTCTAATTAGATTCATAATGTCTAATTAGATTAATGTTAATCTTTATGCTTAATTATAATATTTTCTTTAAGAAAATCTCTCTTTTGGAAAGATTAGTCATTCTTATGGCTAGATCCTTGGTAGAAGGATGATTCTTAATGATAATCTCTTTATCTTAATCCAAACTCTAAGCTTAACAAGCTAGAGAAAGAGATTAGTTATTTTTATGATTTTTAATCTAGAAAAAAGGATGATTAATTCTTTTAAATGTGTTTATGATATAGAAAAATCATATTAACTCATTCTAAATTGAAAGAGGGTTATGCTAACATTTTTAGAAATGAGGAATGGTTATTTTAGATGAATCAGGAGAATTAATCATAATTATACTTATAATTATGGTTATAATTATGCTATGTATGCATAGTTTAATTTTAGTCTAAAAGAGGAGTTCCTATCATATTTTCATTACAAGTATTCATTTTAAAATAGAAAATTGAATATTCTTAGTAATTGCAGCGAAGCTACGGTAAAATTTTCTAGAAAAAAATATAAATCTTATTTTTATGCATGATTTTAATAAAGCATAAAGAGGAATTCCTATCATATTCTAGGCATATATATTTTTATGCTAAAGAATGATTTTTGTCTTATTTATGGAAAATACTTTTTATGCATATTTATTTAATTAAAAAAAGAGAGATTATTGATATATTTATTTAAAATAGGAATTCCCATGATATTCTAGATTAAAACATTTAAATGTTATAAGAGGAATTTTTGGCATTTTTCAAAATACGAGTATTCTTATTTATTTATCAAAAGCGGAATTCTGAGTATTATCATTTTCTTAGAAAATCTGGGAATGAATTTATGTAATAAATTTTATACAAAAAGAGGAGTTTTGAGCATTATCCAATTGACAGAAAAATAAAGAAGGTTATGCACATTTTTTTTCTAGAATCATTCAATTTACGAGAATTATGGAAATGATTCATTTAAATTAGTGTTTATACTGAAAGAAGAAATATGGGTATAATTGATTTTGTAAATCCCATGAATCTTTTATTCAAAAAAGAAGAATATTGAGTATATCTTATTTTGAGAAATTTGAGAAAGAATGTGAAAATATTCATCGAGAAAACTTGGATAATTCTTAATCAGAAAAGAAATTTTGAATACTTTTAACCTTTGGAAATTTGAAGTATATGTCTAGATTCTTGGAAGATAGAATCTTGGAGTACTTTTTGAATGGGAAAAGGACTTCCCAGAAAAAGATCAGAAACACGCTTAGTTGAATGAACGTATGACTAATTTATTTCTAGTTTCCCTGAAAAAGGAACCTGGAATCCCTGAGAGGATCAAGGATCCAAAAAGTGAACAAAAATTTAGATTTAACGGAAATTTAGATTTAAACATGGGATGTCCATCTATAGAATCCAATTCATCTATCAAAAGTCTTCATTAATGAAGCTTAAGGAATGCAAACACAATACGTAAATGCTCTTCCTGAGTTTTTACTATAAATTTTTGATAAAATTCATTTTTTCTTTTGAAGCCTTCAACAACACTTTGATACTTGGATTTAATGGAATCTAGAAAAAGTTACCTTTAACTAAGCCAAGTAATTGGCAGAGACCTAGGAAAGTTCTGCCAGTATCAAAAGTAGAGTAACCGTACTCTCAAACTGATGTGAATGGATCTGAATGAATGAGATGTGATGTGAATGGATGTGATGTGGATCTAAATGGATGTAAATGGATGCGAATGGATGTGAATGTGATGTGGATCTAAATGGATGTGAATGGATGCGAATGGATGTGAATGGATGTGAATGGATGTGATGAGATGTGATGTGGATTTGGAAGGATGTAAATGGATGTGATGTGATGTGATGTGAATAGATGTGATATGATGTGAATGGATGAGAATGGATGTGTTATGACCTGAATGGATGTGAATGAATGGGAATGGATGTGTTATGATCTGATGGATGTGAATGAATGGGAATGGATGTGAGTGGATGTGAATGGATGCGTTATAATCTGAATGGATTTGAATGGATGTGAGTGGATGCGTTATAATCTGAATGGATCTGAATGGATGCGTTATAATCTGAATGGATGTGAGTGGATGCGTTATAATCTGAATGGATGCGTTATAATCTGAATGGATCTGAATGGATGTGAGTGGATATGGAATGATGTGAATGGATGTAGGACGATGTAAATGGATATGAGTGGATATGGAATGATGTGAATAGATGTAGGACGATGTAAATGGATGTGATTGGATATGGAATGATGTGAATGGATGTAGGATGATGTGAATAAATATGAATGGATGTGGAATGATGCGATGTGAATTAATGTAGAAGAATGTGTGTAGAAGAATGTGGAATAATCAGAAATGACGTGGAACGATGTGGAAAGATGGGAGTTCGTTGGAAACTGTATTTGTATATGAAACCTGTTTTTAAAAAGAGTGTTTTATGTCAAGAATGTTGGGGAAGCATTTTGACTTACTTGTCGACTAAGGTCGTGAGAGGACCTAAGTGAGAAGGTTGCAAGCTAACGGAGAGTCAATGAAGGACGTCTCGCGTAGCAAGGTCGGCTGAGGTCTTGACCAGCCTTGGTTTGATTAGAATTGTGAGCTTCCGGTACGGTGGATGAGGGACCAAGGAAGCGGCCTATGAGTGAAGCGCTAGGTGACCTACGAAGGAGCCTAGAGGATGCTGACCATATAGTGCTCGAGCTCTGGGTTGCCGAAGATACCGATGCGTGTGTCAGGGAAGAAAATGAGTTGGAGTTGTTTTCTGAACACGGGCATGGATCTAGTTGATTGGCCTTGCTGGTCTTCAACGAATGAGTTCATGACTCTTTTACATGGATCTTGTTGATTGATCTAGCTGATCTTCAACGAAGAGTCCATTTGGATTTTCATGTGATTATATTTTCGGGTACTATGAGCTAGGAACTATTGAAAAGGCCCCTGAATGAGCAGGTGGTGAGCGTTCTGGTTGTCAATGATGCCATACGTACACCAATGAAGGAATGATTGGAAATTGGACTTCAAGCTAGATATTTTGGAGGATATGATCAGTGATACTATGGTTTCATTAAAAGTTTGCTTTAAAGATAGTCGAATCTGTGAAAGGCAATTTCATATTGGGTGCGTAAGTGGTATGTCTGAAATGTATTTTGCATGAATTCGACTAGGGGGCTTGGGAACTCTTTTCCCTGGTACCCGGGACAAAACATAACCAAATTTCTAAATGGATCCTATCAATACAGTGGTTTAGGCAGTTGGGATTGGATGGGATTAGGCTGGATTGATGGATCCCTATAATCAAAATTCAATTATGTTCAAGTTACGATAGTTGAAGTAAATCATGGATAATCTTTGTTCTATGGAAAAGAATCAAGGGCTGTGCCTCTTGACGGGGAAAAAAGCGTTGGTCTCTATGATCCAAGTGCAAGTTCCTCCCTTGATCCGGCCATGTGACTTGCGGGTTCGGTCGGAATGAAAAAGGGTAAATTAAGGATCTTGACTACGTTAGAATATAATTCTCTTGGAGGAATTGTCTATGCTTTCTGGGCGAGGGAAGTTTTTTCCTTTGGGAGAACCGAGGGATTAATCTCTTGTCCGGACATCCGTGGGGGCGAGGCCCCAAGTGGGAGTCTCTGCCTTGCGCATGAAGTTGCTACTTCCGCTACTAGCACCCCTAAATTTGATACGCAGAGGGGGCAGGGATCTTTCATTACCATAGCTTTCCCGCATTTGCTATGAAATGATAATGCTTAAAATTCCACTTTTAACATAAAAATTATTATACATAAATTCATTTTCTAATGATATAAATTTTGCCATAGCTTTCCCATATTTTCTATAAATTGAGAATGCTTAAAACTCCACTTCTAGCATAAAATTTAATTTATGCATAAACTCATATTCTAATGATAAATTTTTTTCCATAGTTTTTTCACATTTTCTATAAAATGAAAATACTCAAAATTTCACTTTTAGTATAAAAATTAGTACTATGTACAAGATCATCTGTAACAATGCTATCAAGTCTATTTTCATTATGAATGGCTCACTTTTCTTTCCCTCTTGAATTTTAACATTGTGTGTGTGATAGTAGTGGAAAAAGTTCACTTATGGCATCACTTTGAAGAGTTAAAGTTTCATTTTAGTGTGTGATCCACATCATGTGTGTGCTATAATCAATTTAAAAGTTCAATTGATGATGGAAAGGCATACCCAAAATTATATCACTAGTGTGAAATGATGCAATTAATAAATCCAAGGACCAATGACAATTTCTAGTTGTCTAATTTCCTTGGTACCATTGTAACATGTACCTTAGAATGCAGATTTAACCTTATAAAGTGATGGGTGTGTTTCTAATTGTAACTTTTAACAATGCCTTCTGAAATAAAATCATGCGTACTATCATCATCATTGGGCACATCTTCAATGTTGTGTAGTTGAGCACTTATTGGTCTAAGATAATTCCAACATCGAGTAGCAAAGTGGCCTCGTTGATTGCACTTGTAATATGTAGGGCGAGGCTTCTTTACAGTATTAGTGTTGTGACTAACAGGCTTGGGTTGAGATACATTGCTTTGATCATTAATAGTCTTTACATTTTGAGTGGGATTTGTGCGTGTGTTGCGAGGTGCTACCCAAGGCTTTCTATTTGCATTAAAATTGTTAAAATAACATGGCCCTATGGGAGTACCATAATGACGAGGCATGGGTTATCAATTGTTATTAAGATTTGCGGGTTGCCGATTGTTGGATGAAAAAGCATTGAATTATCGAGGGGTTTTATGCAAACCTCTTTCATGTTATGCATCATGGGCTACAGAAATAGCTTCATCAAGTGTAGAAGGTTTGAACATATTTACCTCAGCTTGAATAGTCTCTTCGAGTCCTGATTCATAATGATGTTGAATTATATCTTCCGGGACTTCTTCAAGCATATAGAGTTGAAGTAGAGTTTTCCAAAAGGATGACCAACTAATCACTAATGTGCCACAAGGAAAAAGAAGGCAACAAAGACTGGATAAAGCATTATTCCACAAGGTGAATACATTCTGCATTCTAAAGAGTCCCATCAAGTGGATTGGAAGATACAAGGATGCAAACAATAGACAAAAGGATGAGAGAAGAGCTTTCAGAAGAGCAAATAGATGCTTACCGTTCTCGCCCGGCTTGGAACCTCTACCAAATGTGATCAATATAGAATGGCTTCGTATGGCAATATCGATGGCATTGCAAAAAGAAGAGATGATCAAAAGAGAAGAGCATGAGTATGCAAGAGGATGTGACCCTCAAGTAAGTACACTCTTCATCTCTGTCTCATGATTCGATCGTTATATACCTTGTTTAATGCACTATACTAAATGTCATGCTTTTGTTTAATGTTAGTACAAACTATATAATGCAATATGGTCAGATTAAAGGTACTTTTGCACAAAGGGTGTGGATTCTAAAAGAAACACATTTGATTGTGGTGTGATGGGGTAAATTTTGAGCAAGAAAGTTGAGCTAGTAGACATGATACCAATGTCATAGAGAAAAATCTTGAGTATTGTGGAACTATTCAAGATATTCTTGAGATTGGGTTTAGAGCATTTAGTCTATTCATCTTTGATGTCAAATGGTTCAAGATGATATATAGAGGTGCTCAAGAAACTGTGAAGAAACATCCAAATGGGTTCTTTCAAACTGATTCCACCAAGTTTTGGAATGATGAGAAAGATACTTTCGTACTACCTCAACACTATAAGGTTAGTAACCCAACCAATCCCCACGATAAATCTTGATGTAGTATAATAAAAGTGTAACCCCTTTGCTTTGTGATATTACGTTGGGTTTTATGCCGATCTAACTAATCCAAAGTGGTGGTATGTTATACAAGTTTCCCCTCATTCAAAACATATTTTTTAAGATCAAGATGTGGAGGTTGAATCTCTAGATAAGGTGCAAGTACTACCTCAAATCGGCTTATTGGAAAAAGATGATGAAGAAAATATTTTGGAGGAGGCCAATCGAAGCATGAGAAACATCAATCCGAAGAAATGATGAGTCACCTATCAATCATGACAATGCTTCATTGGATAATGATAGTGATATTGATATGGAACCCCATCTTTTCATTGAGCTTCCATTAGATATAGACATTGATAAAGCAACACATATGGATTTATTACAAGATTGGGTACATTCATAATCTTGACATTTTTTCCCTTCTCAAAAGTTTTCAACTATCTTTTTTTTTTGCTTGAAACATGGCTCCAAGGATTTTGATGGATGTTTTTTTTAACTATAATCATTTTCTCTGTGTGACATGTATAACTTAAATTCAGCGCGCTCAACAACTCTCTAGAATTTTATGCAGCGAGAATAGCAGTAAAATTTCGTTGCTATTTTCACTGCTCAATAAACAAAATCACAATATAGTATTGAAATTTTACTACTATACTCACTGTCCAAGCAGTGAAATCTTGCTGCTATAGGCGCTGCTATGATGAGTAGCGATATTTTGATGCAAGGCGACTGAAATCCCCGACATCCCAACAAATAAACATTGCTAGAATGCTGCTAGTAAACACGGCTATGCCCCTGACATGTTGTAGTGTAACCTTGCTAAATCAATGCATGGGAGCTGGTTGGCATCAAATGACAGTATTTCTCCATGTATTGTGATATCATCTCATGATCAAACATGGTCGTCAAAGTATCCCATCCACGATGTGCTTTGAGAGTAAATTGAGGTGGCAAAAAGCTGGACTTCACTTTACATTGGAAGACTACCCAAGTAGTTGGTTTATTACTGCTTTTATGAATAAAATTCCATAATGATGCATAGTCAACCATGTGGTGGGCAGCACATTTGATCTTATCTCTTTCTAAAAAGGTCTCCTTAAAGAAATAATCATCCAATTGACTTAACCATGAAATTATAAGACGAGCATCATCAAATTTGATAAAAGAAAAAGTATGACGGCTAATTTACTGTCCTTTTTTATTTGTTGAGCATCGAATGTAGCCTTGATGATTTTGGCAATGCCGGCATCTTCAGTTTGTAAAGTAGCAACTTCATTACCATCAAATCTGTTAAAATTACAACAATGTGATGAGCTATGGTGGATCAAATGCTAGAATCAACATCATTAACAAAGAGATTAGACGATAATTAAGACATGATTAGAAGTGCATCGTTGGAGAGAAGTGGAAGAAGAATTGAATCAAAAAGAGATGCTAAGGGTGGTTTTCGGGCCTCCAGTGGTGTCTGATCAAAAAGAGGGATTAAAAACAAAAAAACCACTTTTGGATTTAAAGTGGTTTTTAGAAGTTGTTTTCAAAAATTGTTTTCAGAATGGGCAAGTGGTTTTCCACCTTGGATAGACCATTGGGTAATAGAATAATGGGTTTTTGTTACCCATTGGTGGATAGCAATTAAGTTTGCTTGAAAAACCTTAGGCTTTTGTATACTTTGAATAAAAATTTTTGCCTTAGGCCAAGCTTTTCCACCTCTTTATCCACTAGCTCTTCACAACTTCAATCAATTGCAATCAAATGGCTCTAATACCACTTTTGTGGGAGGTTGACATGAGCCCATAAAAATGATTGCAATAAATAAAATATCAGAAAATAAATAGAACAAATAATATACTCAATACTCAACATTGGGTCCAATCTGCCCCCCCCACACAAGAGTGAGCCACGCTTCCTCTTGGTATACTTAAATATATTTCATGTAGCCTTTGGGGCTCAAAAATAGTATACTTTTACAAAAATGTCAACTTCCTCAAGAATAGTATTCTTCAAAAATGGCTTGCTTCAAAAATAGCTTTCTTTAGCGTGCAAGCAGGCTTTCTTTTAAAAATAGGTGTGAGCATTGAACCTTATAAAAGTGCACATGTCTTGAAAATTAAAATATGCACTAGGGAGATTTCACATGTCCCGACTAATATATATACATTGCTAATAAATATGAATAGCATCCAACTAAATTAATGGCACTTGTCATCACAAAATTAAATATTATTTGTCGATATTCAAAATTTTTCATCTCAAAGTATATTTCCTAATTGTCACCAACTCAACTCCATTATCCAATCCAATGATCTGCACTTGCATCAACTAGCAAATCAATTAATTAATTAATTAATTAAAATAAACATCCATATAAAATTTCATATCAACAAGACGATGCAACCAATACTTTCCACACATACACGGATTCACCCATGTACAGATAAAGTAAGCTACGATTGCTTGGGTTTAGAGAGGCGTCCCAATCTAAACCTGTCTAGGAGAATTCATAACACAAAAACCTGGAAATATAATATTCTATGAATTCTTTTTAAGAATCCATTATTACACAACATGAGAATATATAAAATATTCCATGAATTCATCCTCAATAACAAATTTTAAGGATACATATCCTTTGAATGTAGCCATTCTATGTATCCAAGAAAATTAAAATTCATATATTAGAGCTCTCAAGTGAATTAGAAAACATTTGAAATAAAGTACTGTGAATTCGCATACATTGTAGCCATGACACAAGTATGTGGTTTTCATCCCAAACCACTAAATTATTCCTTGCAAGATGTGCCCACTTCTGAGCTTTTCATCAAACATGTTCGATTGGTGCCACCAAAACCCATTTTTCCATCTTGGGTCTTTAGGGTTATGGTCTATGGGGGCTTTCCAAGGAAAACTCTCAAAAACAATGAACTCTCCCATCGATGGCACATAAGCATGCCTATTGAAGCTCTCTTCAAGTTTAAAAAGATGGTCATTTGTAGTTCACATTTGTAGTTCACATGGGTGGATTCACACAAAGCCTATTCAATGATAGAGGTGGAATTCTCACATCATCAACAAAGTGTGAAGACAACCAATCCTCCAACATCTCAGTTTGCACCAACCTCCCAAAAGTTTTAGGTAGTGCAGGCAAGTTATCATCCTCTTCTTCCATCGATTGGTTGATAACCCTTTTTCGAGAGCTCTGTGGGGGGTAGAGGAGCCTACTATAGTTTCTTGGACCACCACAGTTGACACAATCTCACTCGGCCCTACAATTTCAGTGCTCTTGAATATTGTCAGCAGTTAAGAAATGTTAATGACCTCCGATTGCCGACAAGCTTTTCGAGATCGGGTTGATGAAGCCATTCTACAATATACAACATTGCAAATGAGTTAAAAGTCAAGGGAAGAGGTGACATGTGTGTGTGTGTGTGTGCGCGCGCGCGCGTGAGTGTGTTTTAGTATGTGTGTGTGTGTGTGTGTACTTGAGTGTGTTATAGTGTACATATGTGTATATGGGGGGAGAGAGAGAGAGAGAGAGAGAGAGAGAGAGAGAGAGAGAGAGAGAGAGAGAGAGAGAGAGAGAGAGAGAGAGAGAGAGAGAGAGAGAGAGAGAGAGTCACCTTTACAATGTGTGTAAAAGATAGAGAGAGTGATTATATGCATTTATGTTTTTCTTTGTATGTGTATTTGGGGGGGTAGATGCATGCAAGATGTGTATTTATGTTTTTCTTTGTATGTGTATTTGGGGGGGGTAGATGCATGCAAGATGTGCAAGACTTTGTATTCAAAAGCAAAAAAGAGAGAGAGAATGCCACCTCCTTGCTCCTAATGGCCAATACCAAAAAAAAAAGACATCAAGATGGCCTTTTATATGCACATAAACTAGCCATGGTTAAATCTAACCCAACGTGAACCCTAACCTAACCATACACTTAAGTTATACAACTAGATCAATTGAGGGAGTTTACTTTTATGATCCATACAAAATCTATCAATTTGAGGAGTTCAATAATGTGATGATATAGATGGATCATTACCTGCTCGCACAATACTACAATGAATGTCAAAGCTAGATGTGTAAAAAATTAATCTTCTGTTATTTTTCTTCAAAAAAGTTTATGGGAGGCTTACAAAAGTCTCCATTAACATTTAAAGATAAACGATGCATATTAAACTTGAATATAGCTTTAAGCTAATATTTATGGGTACCACAAATTTATATAAATGATATCTAGAGAGAGAGAGAGGAGCCTCTACAAATAAAGGATATCCACTGAGAGAGAGAGAGAGAGAGAGAGAGAGAGAAGAATTTTTAGGTACTCAATATTTCATAATTAGATTAGAAAAGAAATTTGCCTAGACTGTGGTTGTTTGGTAGAATCATGTTAATGGAATGCTGTAAAGAAGGCAAAAAAAAAAAGAAAGGAAGCAATGTTCACCACCTTATGCACAAGGCCAGCACCTATAACACTAGCATGGTTGCATCGTGAGAGAAGTAGAGCAAATAACACAACAGACATCGACTTCCTCCTCGTCGAAAAAATAATGTTGACTTCCTCCTCGTGGAACAAATAACACAACATGCATCGACTTCCTCCTCCGTCAGTTTTAGCATCTACTTGACGTGGTAGATAACTACCACATCATATTGTTGAGCGGTGGAGCTACAAAGCCATGGAGCTCTTCAATTGGTAGTCAACGGATTGACGAGGATGTCAGTTTTGACGAGCAAGCGCTACCATGTGGCAGTTGACGTGGTGTGGCAGATAACTACCACATCATATTACCAAGCATTAGCAATATGATGTGGTAGTTAATTACCACATCAACTCCCACATGGTAGCGCTCACTTGACAATTGACGTCCTCATTCCACTACCCTTTGAACAACTCCTCAGCTCTGCAACTCTGCTACCCATTGAACAACTCCGTCAGTCCCCTCCTCATCATCAAACCAGCTCAGCAACTCCACCAATGGACATGCTTGCTCCTCGTCAACCGCCATTGATATGCAGCTCCACAACTGACATCCTCAACACGAGTCCCCTCCTCATCAATAAAACAATAGCGTGATGTGGCCAATATGCCATGGCTACCACACATCAGATTGCCGAGCATCAACAATAATTTCTTATTTGAAAATGTTTACCATCATAGTTCAAGGGTTTAGAGGTGATCAATCACAGCAGATAATGAGTCGCGTGTTGGCATCATTCCACTACAAGATATAGAAGGTAAGGACCTCTATATCCTTGATGACCTGATCTCTCTTACATGTGAGGTATGTGTAAGCTCCTAATCCAATACATCAATTGGTGCCTCTAATTATGTAAACATTGAAAGTTCAACCAATTCTGATAATAGTCTGCTCTACAGGAGACATATGTATTAGATGTAGTGCCTCTATGCACCCAATTTCCTAACCAAGAAGTACTTTATCCCTTGAAATCAAAAAGCAACGTGGATTTCTTGTTGAATACAAGGAAGGAAAACACAGGTGTTTCACGTGAATGAGCTTCCTAGATTCTATGATGGGGATATAATATTTGAGTTTCCTACCACCATGGGTTCTGGAGAAGAAATGGATGGCATGGATCATCAGTGGATTTGGTAACAATGGCTTCTCACGTTTATGATCCAAGGTAGTGCTTTGTTATTACCTCTTTTAGCACATTGACTTTTATTTACAGCGTGCAGGAGCTTCTAAACTGTTGCAACTTGGGAGATAAAAGAAGAGGACAAGATTTCCCAAGTATTATTTTGGGAGTGCATAAATAATGTCATGGTGACACATGGATTTGAAAAGGCAGAATTTTTTGGTTTCATGGCAGATGAATCCCAAGCAAATTGGAATGCCATTAGAGAAGTCTACAATGAAGGACAAGAAATGAAAGGTTGGGAACTCTCATGTTTATTTCATTGGGCACAAAGCCTAAATATACATACCGCAAAGTATGTTATAAAGACTTTCCAAGGTGTACATAAGAGCATGTGCGAGAAGTGGTAGACCGAGTCAACAAAAAAGAATGCACTAGCTCAAGGTAAACTTATTCGATAATGGTGGCATAGTGGAAATGTAAGAGATTTAGATATACTTGCCATGGACCTTTGGTTAAGCTGGTGGGAAGTGTGCATTACATATTGGGCCAATGTAATGATTTTGGTATGTATAAGAACCATTATCTTAAAAAACAGTGTCTTTAATGATGTTTCTAATATGTCTCAAACTATTAAATAGGTGGAGAATAGTGGTGACCAGTCATGTACGCCACCAATGAACTTGTCAAAGTCTAAACATGGAAGCTAGTTAGCCGGGGAGGGTTTCAAACAAAAAATAACACTTTACAATGCATGTGTATCAAAAACGGCTAATACTTTGTTACAAAGTGCAAAGAAAATTCATACATGATGGGCAAGCGTATTAGAGCAAGTCCAAGTCGTCTTGAAAAGCTCATTGTTGAGAGGGAAAATGTGCATAGTCCAAGCCCAGCACAAGTTGTAAGGACAATAAAGAGCACCACTGCATGTACGCCCATGTACAAGGCCCCAACTCCTTTGTGGAAGGTGATCAAGAATCATCCCGACACAAGAGATGACAATCTAATGTAATTGATGTGGATGATGATGCTAGTCATAGACCTGAGTACAATCTAATGTAATTGATGTGGATGATGATGCTAGTCATAGACCTGAGTACAATGTACACGTGAGAAATAGGAAGTCTATGGGACATTGCAAACAAGAAAATATATTTCATGGATGAAGATGTGGACACAAGAGATATGAATCAAGTGACAAAATCATAATGGAACCACACATACACAAGATATTTTGGGAATTAGGAGAACTCCAATGGGCAGCTGAGTAAAGTGTTTAGGTTATATTGGTAGTAGTAAGTGTGGTCGCATGATTGTAGGATGTGCAAAAGGAGTAATTGCACCATAATTTTTCTCAAGAAGGTCCCATGTTGCTGGGAAGACTAGTCAAATGATGTGGTTTTACAATAATGACATCATGAATATAGGGGTTGTGGCTAAGAACATGAACAATCCCCCAGACAATGTGCCTACTATATGGCCAGTGTGGCTGAAGGCATAAATCTGATAGTTGAGGAGGTCTATGCATTGGTGCTTGTTGTTGCAGGCTATAACTTATAGAGTAAGCCATTGGGAAGGGAGAAACAAACTCCTATGAGCTCAAGTCAACCAAAAATGCCTAGGGAAGAGACAAACACATTCAGAAATGATATGTCACGAGATGGCCGTCACATAAGATACAAAGCAGGCATTTTAGAAGATGCTACAAAAAGGATCAAGAAAGCATTAGATATTAATGCACAAGTTACACAAGTGCAAGTGTTTTAATCTTCCAAACATGAAGCTTTCACCATTGAGAAATTTGAAGAAGGTTCTCATGTGGGAAGTTATGATATGCACATAAAAATGCATCCATCATGCCCATGTCAAGATTTTTTGGGAAGGGTCAAGAAAGCAAAAACCCTACTTGGCATGCAAGCACTTGTACTTTATATACATGAGAGTCATGGGATTAAGCTAAATTAAAATATGTTTATCCACCAACTAATTTTGACAAAAAGGGAGGTAATCAAATGTCTACATAAAGAACGAACTTACCCTGAATTGGTTTAGTGGACAACTCATGTTCCTAGTTTAACTTTAGAGATATATGGGATGTGCAAAAAGTTGTATGTTCTGTCAAGTCAAAAGCTTATTGTTTAACTTTGATGAATATGCATCTCAACCCATGCTTTCCTGTCGGCTACAGCCATCCATTGATGCTCCTGATGTATTTGATACATCAGGTATAGCAATGTATCTGATACATTGCTACCTTTGTTTGGTACTTCTACTGAGCCCACCTAGGTTCCGAATCAACCACCTTCTGCTGTAGAGCCCATCAACTGATTCAACAGTTCAACAATATCCCTATTGCTCCGGATCAGCAACCCCTTAATTTGCATGCATAGGTGATGCATTATTGAAGATGATGGAGCTATTTGTGATTCTCAGCGGATTCCGTGCTTGCTTTGAGCTACTTTGCATGAGCAAGTTTCATGAACCTTTGCTAGGAAGGACATGAGCTACCTCTAGACATGCATCTCATTTTATAGATATAGCCCTTATCACTACTGCATTGAATGAGGAACTGATTTCTCACTTTGATGCCTTGGAGGATGACAATTGGGTCTCAGCCATGCGTTCAAAATTGGATTCATTGCCAGAAATAACACATGGGAGTTATGTGATCTACGCTAGCAAGCATGCTATAGGCACCAAGTGCTTGTTTAAACTGAAACTGAAGCCTGATGGCTCTATTGTGATCGGTATAAGGCTCGATTAGTCACCAAGGGCTATTCCCAAAGGAGACTTTTGCACCTACATCACATATGATGACTATTCGTAGTCTGCTTGCGTGGCTAAGTATAAAGGATGGAAAGTGCATCAATTCGATGTCAAAACTGCATTTTTGAATGATGATTTGCACGAAGAGGTTTATGTCACACAACCTCTTGGCTTAGCAAGGTGCCAAGCATCAAGTATGCAGATTGTCGTTTTACTGCACTAAATTTCTCACTTTGATGCCTTGGAGGATGAGGATTGGGTTTTAGCCATGCATTCAGAATTGGATTCCATTGCCAAAAATATATAACACATGAGAGTTATGTGATCTTCATGCTGGCAAGCGTGCTTTAGGCACCAACAAGTGGGTGTTTAAACTGAAAGGGAAGCCTGACAACTCTGTTAATTGGTATAAGGCTTGATCTTTTGCACCTAAATCACGTATGATGACTATTCTGACTTTGGTTGCATTAGCTGCATATAAAGGATGGAAAGTGCATCCGTTGGATGTCAAAACTGCATTTCTGAATGGTGATTTGCACAAAGAGGTTTATGTCACACAACCTCCTGGCTTTGTTCAGCAGGGTGCCGAACATCAAGTATGCAGATTGCACAAATGCATTGAATTTCTCACTTTGATGCCTTGGAGGATGACAGTTGTGGGCTTTAGCCATGCGTTCAAAATTGGATTCCATTTCTAAAAACAACACATGGGAGTTATGTGATCTACCTACTGGTGGCAAGCGTGCTATAGGCACCAAGTGGGTGTTTAAACTGAAAGGGAAGCCTGACGGCTCTATTGTGATCGGTATAAGGCTCGATTAGTTGCCAAGGGCTATGCCCAAAGGGAAGGCATTGACTATGATGAGGCTTATGCACCTACATCACATATGATGACTATTCATACTCTGGTTGCATTGGCTGCATATAAAGGATGGAAATTGAATTAGTTGGATGTCAAAACTGCATTTCTAACTTGTGATTTGCATGAAGAGGTTTATGTCACACATCCTCTTGGCTTTGTTGAGCAGGGTGCCAAAGCATCAAGTATGCAGATTGCGCAAAGTACTATATGGCCTCAAATAGGCTCCTCGTGCTTGGTATCAGAAGATAAATGCATATTTAGTCTCTTTCTTGTTTCAGAATAACACCACTAAGATGAAAGCACTCTGTATGTTCGCAAAAGACATGGATCATCTCCTTATCCTCAATCTTTATCAGGGTGATCTGCTCATTAACAAGCTTTGACAAGGGGCACATTGCAGCTTTCGTCTCATTGGCCCTGCATAATATATTTGACGTTTCCGACATGGGTCTTCTACATTATTATTTGGGTATCCAGTTTGTTTCGACTGAGGGGAGCATAATGTTATCTCAACGATTCAGCAACTCTTGGAATGCTTTAAAATGACAGATTACAAACCTATTTCTACTCCTGTGAAACCCAGTCTTCGACTGTCAACTGAGGACTCTTCTGAGCCTTTTGATGTAGCCACCTATCAACAAGTTGTTGGGTGCCCTATCTATCTATGCAATACCTATCTAGATGTTCAGTATGCAGTGTCACAATTGAGCAGGTTTATGCATTGTCCCAGCACTCGATTGTCCCAGCACTCGGCATTGGCAAGCAATGAAACGTGTCTTCTGCTACCTTCAAGGCACTCAGCACTATGAATTGTTTTACAGCAGAGTGAGTCTTCTTTATGCTTGTCTGCCTACACAGACAGTGACTAGGCAAGATGTTACGACACAAGAGTGTCAAATCCTTTGCTTACACTACTATTCCCCATGAAGATACATTTTTTCCCAATTTTTTGCTTAATTCCAGTAGGTAAAGGATTAGAAATCATGATATCATGAGTAAGGAGGTTTTCTTGCCAAGCACATCTGTGACCACATTCTCCTTCCATGATGTATATTTTATCTTGAAGTCAAATTCTTTAGTTTGCATCCATATAGTTTGCCTCTAATTTAGATTATTTTGAGTGAAGATCCACTTTAAGCTTTTATAATTGATTACCATAGTGAACTTATGTATGAGAAGATAGTGTCACCAAAGCTTTAAGATATAAGAAGATATAAAGTGAAGATCCACTTTAAGCTTTTATAATCGATTACCGTAGTGAGCTTATGTATGAGAAGATAGTGTCACCAAAGCTTTAAGACATGCACTATTACAAGAAGCGCTAAATCATGGACATCATAATCCCTTTCATGTGAACTCAAATTTCAAAATTCATATGCTATGGGGAATCCACATTAGGATGATGTGAGCTTGATTTTTAAGTAAGCGAATCCATCTCGAGAATTCCATCATATACACCTAAACTTACATTAGGTCAAGTTTCCATATAAGGAGAACTGAATCATGTCCGTCTCATGGCATGTGAAAAGAATCTTTCCACTAGCACTTTGCATTGGTTTACTGAGCTTCTTGTCAAATACTAACTTACAGAAGCATCCCGGTGAAATGAAAGAATTGTGAAATCAAACACTTAAAATTTTTACCTTGGTAATTAGCTAGGGTCTGGATTACCAAGAATTATTAACTCTGACCCCATCTCTGTCTTCTTATTCCCTATGTTAATGACATTAGACGTAACTAATTGGTCTGGAATTTACCTTCTCTAATTTCTCTAGCTCTGAGATAGGGGTCCCTAATTACTTTCTACTAAAGCTGCACAGGTCTCTGATATTGGGATCCTAGGGCAGTTGGGGTTAGAAAAGTAATAGTTATAACATAAGAGTTCAAGCAATCAATACTTATGTGTCCTGGTTACTAGCATCTAAATCAGTTACAGTCTTTCTTGAGTTGAAATTGTAATTCTAAACCAAAATAAGAATCTTATCCTCTAGGTTCTCTAGCCTTAGAGCCTTGACTCCAATCTTGTCCCCGACTTCACTTTGGCTTGGGTAACCCAAAATTATTTGTCGGGGTTGCTGTTCTCTTTGGGGAGATGGCGGCAACAAGAATCTTTGTTGAGGTGTTTTTTATGAAAGGCATGGGTAAAGTCCTCAGCCTTATTACTTCTATTGTAGATGAGGATTTTGCATTCTTCACCAGCCTATCCGAGCAGCAAAGAATCCATCTTTGGGCGAGATGGTGGCAAGGATCTCTATTGAGCTATTTTTTTTATGGAAG
Source organism: Cibotium barometz (assembly GCF_041138505.1). Lineage (NCBI taxonomy): Eukaryota > Viridiplantae > Streptophyta > Polypodiopsida > Cyatheales > Cibotiaceae > Cibotium > Cibotium barometz. The sequence goes on from NC_141046.1 coordinate 40,605,118, forward strand.
GCATGGGAAAAATCCTTAGCCATTTTTCTCACTTCTACTATAGATGAGGGTCTTGCATTCTTCACCAGCCTATCCGGCAGAGAATCCAAGGGTTTCATCATCTATTTGCAGGGGCATAATAGACAAGGTTTGCATAGACTAATGGTATATCTCAATAGATTTCTGTTTGCATGAGGCAATTCCAAGAACTCGTTCATCTTTTCCTCCTGGAACCCTAGGGAACAAAATTTCTATTGGAGTTATGCCTTCATATCTTCCCACTTGAGCTGACCTTGCTTTAGATGGTTTAATTCAATTTGATTTCTCCACCTACTTTGGGCTATTCTAGTTATCTTAATCCGAGTAAGGGCCATCATACTATGATTATTGTACCTACTATATCAAAGTACTCATCCATAGAATTAGTCCAATTCAAAATTGCTTCTCTGATGTTATTTCCTTCTTGGACATGGCTGTGATCTATGGAGCGCTTTCAAGTTAACATCATTATTGAGTGCTTCCACATCAAATGTAACATTTTGAGCTTGATGTCCATGTCTCATTTGATGAAAGAAAAGGATCTTTTTGTATCAAAATATTTACAAGGATTAAAATTTCTTAAAAATGATAAAATACTTCTTCCAAAGTTTATTACATCGCTTGGGTGAATTTTCAACCCTTCTTATTCCAAATAGCTCTACGTGCAAATACATGCTAAGAAGATTAAGCCTGGCTAAGTATTCATCTAAGTAAAAAGGCTTCTACTAAAAATCCTACATTTTTTTATAAAATTTAGGCCTTCACATAATTATGGCCAGACTCAGGCTCGAAGCATAATACATAAGATAGTCTATATTTAGCTAACTCCATGATAAATTTATCTTCCTCTTCATCCCACTAATGTCACCACATGTACAAGGGTTGGTAAGGTTGACCGAAGTAATGCTTTCTACAACTGAGATAATAACTTAAGGCCATTACTCTAACACTAGTCATTTGTTCGAATGCAACCTATATGGCTTGTCGTTCCAAAGTGGAAGACAAGTTCTAGGTCATACAATATTTTTAATATATATGTCATTACTTAAAGGATAGAATAAGATTTACAAATACATAAAACAAAGCAACCTTTGTTTATTCCAAAAGTTATACATCATTAATTAAAACATAAGATTTACAGATACAAAAAACAAAGAAACATTTCTTTATTCCAAAACGTTTAAGCAACAATGAGGGTTCTAATATAGAAATTTCACACGCTAAGATGGTTAAGTCTAGAAAGGGTTAAAATCTAAGCCATTAATGCCATCTAACATGCACAAGAGAGGACACAAGATGCATATAAGAAGCCGAGCAAGCTCATAGCTCTAGTAGACACCAATTTTCAGCCGAGTAAGCTTTCTTGCACCCAACCAAAAGCATGGAATGCTTATGAATCACCACAAGTGGCTTAGCAATGTTGAGAGGAAGAGGTAGGATCTTACCTTACTCAATTTGATAGAGATTTGAGTTTGATAGAGTGGAGAGCAAGAGGCTTTATAAATGGACATGACAGATTACCAGAGGCTAATGCTCCTATGATGAAATCAAGCTTATATGCATTAATGAACAACTCTATTCTATTAATGAACCTTTGTACGCACCCCCACCAACCCTCATATATGCACCCCTCTTTGTATGCACCCCTAGCCCTTGTATGTAGTGTTGGTGTGTAAGAGACCTTGAACAAGGTAATGTGCAGGACCAAGGGAGGTTGAAAGGAATTTAAAATTGATAAGGTTAAGGGACATTAGGTATTTTCTCTCTCAAAAATTTAGGAAATAAATGACAGGTTGAAACCTTAGTATGCGAAGTCTTTGAAATAAATGAGCCTTGAAAAAGAAAGATGCATAAATATGGTGAGATCCTCAAGGAGGAAATGACTCAAAAATGTATAAAAGAGGCCGTGAAATAGTAAAGTAGCATGTGTGGCCAATTATTAGGGTATCAAAACCAAGGCATTTATATTTAGCTATAAAATAAGACTCTTGGTTACCTTTTGGTAACCTCCCATGTCCGATTTTGAAGCCTATTGTTGCTACTTTCTCTCCACTCTATTAAGCTCAAATCTCCATTAAATTGAGCAAGGCAAGATTCTATCTCTTCCTCTCAACATTGTTGCTAAGCTACTTGTGGTGATTCATAAGCATTCCATGTTCTTGGTTGGGTGCAAGAAAGTCTACCCTTGGCTAAAAAGTGGCGCCTACCAGTGAGCTTGCTTGGCTTCTTGTATGCAATTAATAGAAGCTTAGAAACAATTATAGATTGTATTAATAGAAGCTTATAAATAATTCTACCATAGTATATACTAGCATGTGTGGTCAATTTGTTAGGGTATTAAACCCAAGGCATCTATATTTGGCTATAAATATTAAACCCAAGGCATCTATATTTGGCTATAAATATTACATAATAAATATTAAGAGTTTACATGTCCACAAAATGATACCAGTTGATCAGTTACTAAAAAATCAATTGACTAGCAAACTTTTACGTCTCCCACATTAGCTCTGCTGCTAGAACTCTAAAAATCTTACTCGTCTAGGGTTCGATATGAGTTTTGTTTATTCACATGAGTTTTTGGGATCAAAAGAAAATTTTTCATTCAAACAAAATTTTGAAACTCTCCTTTCTCTCTCTAGACTTATATTGTCTCCCTAGCTTTTTACTTAACAAATGAAGAGATTTTTTTCATATCAACAAGTGAGGGTTATCAAGGAGGGATCTTACAACTAGGCTCATGTTACATCCTAGATCAACCACATCTTGTTGGGCCCACGATGTCATGTTTGGTGGTTTACGCCTAATGGCTCATATCTATGATGGGCTGACTGACATTTGATAGGGTCATGTTTGGTGGCTCACGTCTAGAATTTAGCATTGGTATAGATCTTTTTATATCTCAAATTTGGCACTAGTATTTGATTTTATGATGGAAAAGACCTTTCTGAGACATGGGTAGGTATAAACTTACAACTCTCTAAGGTGGTTTTAATCACCCAACGATATAGTATTAGGTTCTAGGCTCACATCACATTCCAAACTAAGTTCACATCACATCTTATATTGAGCTCATGTTACGTCTTACTAACATCCCAGACTAGGTTCACAAACTAACATCTTATATTGAGCATTGGTATAGATCTTTTTATATCTCAAATTTGGCACTAGTATTTGATTTTATGATGGAAAAGATCTTTCCGAGACATGGGTAGGTATGAACTTACAACTCTCGAAGGTGGTTTTAATCACCCAACGATATAGTATTAGGTTCAACTACCACTAGGCTCACATCACATTCCCAAACTAAGTTCACATCACATCTTATATTGAGCTCATGTTACGTCTTACTAACATCCCAGACTAGGTTCACAACTAACATCTTACTAAGCTCACATCAGGCTCATGTCACCATTTTGATTTTCGTGTGGCTAGAAGCTCACGTCCCTAACACCCCAAGAGTTATTTGGGCCTGGTTTTTATTCCTAATACTAATTAACAGGTTTGTGCATGTAATAGAATGATTAATGGTTACTTTTTAATTGATTTTATTTATTATTCACTATCAATTCTATATAATGTTTAAACAAGAAGAAAAAATAACTTTCCATGCCCTAATCCTCCAAATTGGATGTTTTCATAGTTATTTTTTAATTAATTTTATGTATTATTTACTACCAATTATATACAATGTATGAACAAGAATGGAAAATAACTTTCCACACTCGAGATTGGAAATAACTAATCCTCTAGATTGGATGTTTTCATAGTTATTTTTAATTAATTGCTTGGTGTTCAAAATTCTATATTTCTTTTGGAAATAATTTTTCTCCTAAGGAAGTAGCATAACTAAGAGAATCGGTGGGAGAGTGAAAGGGAGGGAGAGAAATGGACGGTGGTAATAGAAGAGAGAGAGAGAGTGTGTTAGCAAAGAGAGACAAGGATAGAGAGAGTGAGAGAGGGAGGGTGGGAGAGGGAAAGGGAGGGAAGAGAGAGAGGGGGAGGGAAGAGGGTGGGAGAAGAAGAGAGAGGGTGGTGTGGGTTGGGCGGTGGTGGGACAAGGAGAGAGAGAGAGAAGGAAGAGGGTGGAGAGGAGAGAGAGGGAGGGTGGGAGAGTAAAATGGAGAGAGAGTAAAAGGGAGAGAGAGAGGGAGGGTGGGAGAGTAAAAGGGAGAGAGAGAGGGAGGAGAGAGGAGGATATAGAGATGGATATAGCCCACACGACACTCTCTCTCCTAGAGAGAGTGAGAGAGGGAGGGTGGGAGAGGGAAAGGGAGGGAAGAGGGTGGGAGAAGGAGAGAGAGGGTGTGTGGGCTTGGCTGGGCTCGATTGGACGGTGGTGGTGGTGGCAATAGCTAGAGAGAGGTTGTTCAAGTAGAGAGAGAGGGCAGCCAAGAAAAGCTCCCTCCACCAAGCTCCCTCGGTGACCATCCCCCATAAATAATTGCACTCACAAGACACAAAGCAAAGCATTGGGTGCAATCTCCCCCCTGACGTGAGTGGCTCAACTTCCCACATACGGGTATTTTTTATATTTCTTTCAAAATAGCCCAAGGACCCATAAATAGCTTTCCTTACAAAGTTGGGCTTGTCTTTTACAGAAAAAACCATAAGTCTTACAACTAAGGTTACAACCATAAATAATTACACTCATATGTGCACAAAACCCCAACTATACAAAATGGGCATAATAACAAAGTGTGAGCACATGGCCAAATAAATGAAGTAACTCTGCATGATATCGCAAATGACATGCACAACCATGCACCCATACAATGTCCTAGTCAGCTTTGTCATAGTGCTCATTACATATTACTCACAACAATGCCAACCATACTAAATAGGGGTGCACAATAAGTAGAAAATAGTTATTTATTAGATTAGTTGATAGGTCTTTTACTCACAACAATGCCAACCATACTAAATAGGGGTGCACAATGAGTAGAAAATAGTTATTGATTAGATTAGTGGATAGGTTTTTTTATTAGTAACCTTTGCAATTAAGGTTTTTTTTAAACCTTAATCAAGGAAACTGAAATGCAGTTTTGCAACCTCTCCGCTACACTTTCTTAGCTTGTTCTTCTTCATCATCGTCACCACCATCTCGTTTTCTGTGTGTGTTTCTTCATCACCAACCCTAGCCCTAACAGCACGGTAGGAAGAGATATCGTGTATGGAATGGGGACTGAGCACCAAGGGGTGTGTATTGGTTTGTAGGGGGTATTGTGCAGCATGAGACATTGTGGGACTACCATGGAGTATGGGACTGCAATTTGTCCCTAGCATAGTATATCGTGTCCATGTGCGTTGATGGTTGGTATAGAGGTTCTCAAGGGGGGGATAACAACAATCATAAATTTTTTTAATGTAATTATCCTCCACATGTTTTTTCTATATGAATTTTGAAAAATATGTATGGTGACACTTTTCTCTTAGGTGTAGTAAATTGGAAGAAAATAAATTTGAAAGATTAGGAAGCATGCAATAACACTAGCTTAGTATATAACATGAGATCACCCACAACACCAATAACACTAGCATAACCCCAAATGTGCATACATCAATAACACTAGTCTGTTTATATAGAATCACCCATGATACCAGCTACACAGCATGGTGCATGCATCCCCTATCTAACGTAGAAGAATGTAGCTACTAACATAATACTTATTAACAAATACCATGAGATAACTCATACTTTTATTGAATAAGTTGACTCTCTCGGAGGGAAAATGTTTAATCAAAATTGTCCTCAAATCATGGCATACACATACTATAAGAAGGGGGTGTTAAGTTATTGGATGGACAACAATGCATGAGTAGGTGGACCAATGGTAGTTCTTGAATTTTGATGCCCACATGAAGGGGCTTCACATAGAGGGTGGGCATCCATGAGATAGCATGCCAATGACTACTTTTTGATCAATTTTGTTTCTAATGTGTCCAAGGCAAACTCTTTCCTTTGTTTCTGCCTTGCTTCTACCAGTCCTTTGTTTTCGCCTTGCTTTTACCAGTGAGAGTTCATCTTACTATGACAAGGACTATACATTGTTGGTGGTGTTTTGAATGACAATGAGAGACTACTTGACCAATTTGGTCAATGAGTTGGATCCTATGTTGGTAATAACAACCTCTTCCCACGGCCTAGCTAATTAGGACATGCAACTTGCAAGAGCATTAAGAGCTTAGTTTTATTCTCCATTTCCACGCTTGCTTGCTTCCATCAATGTGGGGTTTTTGGCCAAGTTTGTGTAATAAGTGGGCCATTTTTGGCCCAGTTCCACAGTCATGGGAGGGTGCACTAAGCTAATGCATGTAAGGACGGAGAGGAAGCGGTTGTCATGTGATAAGGAATTAGCATGGGATGGACCTTGATCTTGTGACATTATTTTATGTCTAGCCCGTATGCAACGAAACTTAGCCCTTTGCAGCCTAGCCTTAAACCACCTGCCTCGAGGGTGTTAAATCTACTAGTGGCCAACCCGTGCTTCGCACGTCTTTTGAGACTCCAAATTCAAATTCTGCCCAAACCTCCTTCTGACCTTCCCAAACCTCCAAATTCTTGCCACATGGTAGCTTTGTGAAACGCTTCCTTAAGATAATATAGAGAAAAAGCCCCTATCACTTCTATTGTGAGAACGGCCCGAGGTCGTTTCAGACAAGTGCGGACAATGTGGCCATAATGTATAAGAGGAGCTGGTCCGAAGTGTGTGAAAGGGCCGCACCAGAAATTCAAAATGGACACATTTGAAATGTCCAGTGGGGGGAGAAGGGCAAATGCTTATGCTCTGAGACGGATGTGCCAGCACCACCACCAAGTGCACTCCTTCTTCTTCTGTTCTGAAGCTCAACATGGACAATTTCAAGCTCGACGCCCGTCTCCCGGAAGAGCTCAGGTCTGTACTGTTTTTCCCCTTCAATTGGGTACTCTGCAGCTTGCGAAGCTTCAATTCTGTTTTTTTCCCGGACGAGCTCAGGTCTGTGTTATTTTTTCCCTTCAATTGGGGTTTCTGTGGAAAGTACTCTGCTGTGAAGCCCTAGCTCGCGAAGCTTCCCAGAATTCTCTCCTGTTGCGTTCTGCAGAGCCCATTAAGGGTTTCCATCTAGAGTTTTATCAGGAAACCCTGCGAGTACTTTTTATTTTTCCTTCTCTTCCAAGATCGCGGAGAAGCTACAATTCTTTGCCTTGCTTGCCGCTCTAACCATCGCTGCTATTTTTCAGGAAGATGTTCGAAGACATTGAAATTTATGTTGGAGACGACCCTCTGTTACCGTGGCTTCGGTAAATCTTGTGTTGCCATATGTTGGTGAATCAGGCTATGGTTTCCGTCACTATCAGGGTTTTTCCTGCTGTTAGGGCCTCTTCTGCCGTTAGGGTTTTGGCTAACTACCATCTATTCCACAGGTGCATCAGCTGGGCCAGAACTTCTTTGCCTGCTGATGTCTTCAAGTATGTCTACCGGAATCTGCTTGAGTTATGTACCAAGACATTTTCAGAAGACGATCGGTACCGCTCTGATATGCGATACTTGCGAATTTGGATCCAATATGTAAGTAGTTTTCTGTGTCATATACGACTGAAAGGGGGAATTCAACTTAACCAATTGCAGCCATCATGACATCCAACATGAAATAGATATATATGACCCATTTAAAACTCATCCAAGGTTGCTAAACATACTGTTGTCAATGCCCCCAGGCTGATTGCTGTCATTTAGAGGCTGAAAATGTTTTTTCAAGGATGGAAGCACTGCACATTGGTCAAGATTCATCATTATTTTATGGAGCTTATGCTATCTACCTAGAAGTTCATGAGAAATATTCGAAGGCAAATGATATGTATCAGCTGGGGCTGTTGAGGTAGGCTAATGTCTCTGTTAAATTTAGGTTTTTTATAATTGTGTTAGTTCTGAACTTATGCATGACTTTGCACAGACAAGCCAAGCCCTTAGGGTTGCTTGAAGAAGCATACAAAAGCTTTCTTAAGCGTATGGCAAGTCGTCACCGGTGTCGATTGATGAAGGTATGAAATTAAGTATTGCATTGCCTGAAGTGAACCAGGTTTTTATATGACATTCTGGTTAACTTTGAAAAGTGGATTTTTTTGGTCGTAGGAATCAAATCCTAAAGTGGACTGCAACACTTCTATTTATGGTAAATCATTTAAGTTCAGTGCAAGGTTACCTTCATTCTCTGTTTTTAAATTTTTTTCTTCCAATGCCTAAAGCAATTATTTCTGGGCTGTAGGTGAGAATATTGTGCAGAATTCACAGCTGTTTTCTGGCAGCACCTTGTCTTCAACTCAAAAGTAAGTTTCAACATGCTGATGCATTAAGTGTGCACTGTGCTCAATGTGTTGAAGTGTTTTTTGTGATCCTTTTGCTACACTTAGTATTAACTTCTTTGGAGAACTAAAAGTAATCCATTGACTACAAACTTGATCTAGTTGATCTAAATATAACACATTCTTCAAACAATGTGAAGCTTTTCATATGCCATTTTAGCAAATTCAATGCACCTTTTTTTGTGAGCATTTCAAAATATTCCACAAAACTCTTTTCTTATAAAACTTCTTTCTTTCTTGCAACTCTAAGTTTCTGTAGTACACAAGAAATTTGGTGGTTTTAATGGAGTGTCTCAAAGATTCCGAGTGTCTTGGAGCATGAGTTGCCATTTGTATTTGCTTCAGCGTGTTCAAGCATGAAATGCCAATTTAAGTGATGTTAACACATGATCCTCTTATTATGGTGATTCTGAAGCTCAGAGTTCAGTCTTTACATCCGTTGATGGATCTCTCCAACAATCAAAGGCACCCACACCATAGTCTACTCATTGCTTCCTCAAAGCCCAAGGATATAAAAAGGTTTTCGTCGCCACTCAAGCCATGCAACGAGGTTAGGACTTATTATTATGTACATCTGCTTCTGAAAAACTTTTTGTAGTGTTACGTCTTATGGTAAACTTGAAATTTAATGCTCATGATTTTTTTATTGGGGTAAAGAAAGAGATACATGAACAGAACTATACAAAGCCATGGCCAAAGGTTGGATGAAAAATCATCCCAGAAGGCAAGTGTGCACACAAGAGGTTTTGAGGGAGCAGAAAAAAATCCATGATTCTGTTTCCTCGTGAAGGCAGTACGTCTAGCTTGTGTGGATCTAAGTGGTCCTTTGGATATGTGCCCATGTGGCCATAAGAGTATGCATAATATCTTGCCAAATGATGCATATCGGAAGGTCTTAGTGCCATCCATAGCCTCTATGCATATGGCCCTCCAAACCTGCCAAGTTGTGATACTGGCAATGGTACAAATTGTGAGATTGGGACTTGTCCCAAAGTGCATTATGAACCTTCAGGCACACCTTCCCATGAGTGAGACACCTCTTGGATACTCCCTTGCGACTTGTGTGTTTTCTGTGCACTAAGGTGCAGATCTTGTACTGAGAATAGTTTAATATCCTTTGGATTACTTATGATCCTTCGATCCATATGGAAATCTTATATCTTGCGGTGGCAACACAAGAGACTTGCAAGCACATGTGTAAGCCATTTCATGCATGAAATAATATACATTAATAATTAATGTCCAAGATAGAGGCTAGCCTAAGGGGCGGGCTTAAGAGGCTAGCTTATCTATAGCTAAACCATGATATTATTAAACCGTATTAAAATAAACATGAGTACATCAATACTTAATGTGACCAACATCATTATATGTTAAAAAATTGCGAAGTAGTATCAATTTACATCCATTTTATGAAGTAGTTGGGACAGTGGTGTGGGTAATGTAAGATGGGGGAAACCCTCATAAAGAGCCCTATTAAAGGTGTGAGCTAGAATATGGGCCAAGTTCTTCCATGTGCCAAATGTTTGGTGCGCAGGTCTTCATGGTCCTTGGCTCTACCGTTGTGTAGCTTCAATAGGCCTTTCGTGACATTAGGGGTGGTAAAATGGATGGTAGATGTGGGGTGAAATGTGAGCTATGTTGGGTGAAGGCTGATTTGGAATATTGTAGAGTTGTGGGCATAGGTTTTGAGGATCGAGACTGTCTCATACTCAGCATGAGTATGGTGGCCAGTTTGGGCACTTCGCTAGTTATGATATATTTTATGCAGTAGCTAGTACCTATTCAGAGGTTGCTTTCCTAGTAAGGCATGAATTGCAGCCAGTGCTTGAATTCAATGATCCTCATGGGAGATGGACGGTTATCAATGTATGTTGCAGGGAGAAGTATATCAGTTTGCAGGACTTTATGCTTCTCAATCGTCTTCTTGCGAGACAAAGGTTGTGCATGCTTTTGTATGTGGGGATTTCAAATACTCCCTCAGAGATGAAGACAACACTTCTCATGCATCTCATATGCTAGTGAATGAAATACATGAATGGTAGAATTTCATTTTCTAGATGGATGATAGTGATATGTAGTTGGCCAATATGGTACGTGTACCTAGATTTACTTTCAAACATAATGCTGAAACATAATGCTGTCAATCACTATTGGGCACGTCTTGAATCTTATAGATGGTACATACTAAATGCTTGGCAGTATGATGTATTCACATGCAAGCTACGGGTGGATTATGCTGCTCAACTGTTTGATCATGTACCTTTACGGATGTTCTTGTATTTTCAAATGCTTGTCCACGAACCTCCATTGCAACATCAACGGTTTTTTGATTGTTGGTGTTATTGAACTAGAAGATGCATTAAAAGACATGGGTCACTGGAAATCTTTTGGATGGGATGGCTTGACTTTGGAATCCTTCCAGGCATTCTGAGAGGATCTGAAGTGCCCAATTCTGTATATGATTAATGCTTCATGGGTGAGCGGTGAAATCGTGGAAAGAAGGGTTGGTTCCATTGGCTTTTAAAAAGGAATTGTGTGAAACCTTGAATGGTGCCCAATTACTTTAATGCCTTTGATATATAAGCTGGCCACCAAAATGATAGCCAGCTGCCTAAAAGGTGTTTTGTATGATGGATTGCATCCTCAACAATATGGTTTTGTTTCAAGGCAAATAATGGATAATATTGCTAATGCTTATATTGCTATGGAATATGCCAAATATAAAAAACAAGATGTGCTGATTATAGAAGTGGATGCAGTGAAGGCATTTGATCTAGTGCAATGGGATTACAAAGTGGATGTAATGAGACTGCTTTGGGATTTGGGACAAAAATGCAGCCTACAATAGAGAGATAGCACTACCCAATGTATTCTGGGTAACGATCTCTCCAGACATTGGACGTTGGGAAGATTGGTAAGACAAGGTTGCCCTTTGAGTGCATTACTATATCCAATTGCTACACATCCTTTGCTCTTGTACATTGACAAATTGACATAGACAAGACTGACAAATTGACGCAGACAAGACAGCTTCATGGCCCTGAAGAATTCGGATGGAACTCAATTTATGGCACATGCTGTAACATGCGGAAGCTTCGGGGGAGATCGGTAACTTCAATGCTCAGAAATCAGCACACTTTTCGTGACGGAATTAACGCACAAAACTGAATGAAGATGTGCATAAAATAGAGAGAGAGAGAGAGGGGGAGAGGAGAGGACACAGTATTGGGTCCCAAATACCCTCTGTAGGGCCCCCACCATGACTGGTGTATTTGCTTTATTAGAATGATGTAAATCTAAAAGAAAATACAAGAAAACAACTCTGCCCTTGACTTGCAGTCCTTCACCCCTTTGCGTTAGCACTCCTTGGCTGTCCTTGCCCTTGATTGCCTTAGCACTTGGTGAATTATAAGATAACACAATGGGATTGTGGGTTCATTATTTATACTACTCCATAAAAGCAGTCGGCCAGTATTAATCCAGGCGGCCAGCTTATATTCTTCCCACGACTGAAATAACAGCATTAAATGCTGAATAAAATCATAGAAATGCTGTGCATCTCTTCCCTTGCTGGTTGGCACTAGGTGCAAAAGGCTGGGCACTGATTGAATACTGTTTGGAGCTTGGGCAGCTTGTATGGTTGCCCCATACTTGCGCTTACAGCCATAAATAGGCTGTACAGCCTGTATGCTTCCCCTAGCTTGCCCCTAGGGCTGTCCTACAGCCCCTCCATGGCCTATTCATGGCTGGTGGGTACAGCCAGGGCCTTCCTGGCTCTCATGGGGGTGGTTTTACACTGTCCCCATGCCCACACAAGTACTTGGGGTAGCCCTATGGGTTGGCCCCTTACCTATAAGCAAACCCTAACTTGTCTACACAATGATCTAGCATCCAGTACCATACCAGATACACAAAATCACTGACATCATTCCAGAGGGAGACTCACAGCAAGGACTGGCACTGTTTCATGTGCAGCAAGATAGTGCACACCTGACCTTGGACTCATGTGCAGGACAATGCACACCTGACCTCGGACGACTGGGATGGATCCTTGGCTGACTCGTCCCAGATTGGACTCACATGGGACCAGTTTACCATCCCAGGTCCTGCACCTTCTGTACAGATATGTTTGCGTAGCATCCAAGTGCGGGATGCACGTGACATCCCCTTTTGCTTAACTTGACGGAAGCTGCATAGCCTCCAAATAATCCGTCAATAACGCCGGATAGTCCTCGAAAAACTCTTTGTTAAGCCATACCGCTTCGTGGGTCCCTCGATCCTGAAACTTCGTGAGGAACTGTCTTTGTCTTCGGCCTGAGCCATGCTTGAAACAGTGTAGAAGGATTTGTTTTGGAGCTATAACTTCTACTTCATCAACAATATGTGGTTCCGCCTTGTCTTTAACTTCTGAAGGGATCGGACTTGCATATGGCTTTAACCAACTGACGTGAAATACATCGTGCATAGTCCCCAACTCGGAGGTAGCTTTAATTGCACAGACACCCCATTAATCTTCTTGTGGATGGGAAAAGGTCCGAAGCTCCTGAAAGCCAACTTTGGGCATCGCTTGTCCACCTGTTTCAACCTTTTTTTTTTTTTTTTTCCGAGAAAAGATCCTTTCATTAGTTATGTAAAAAAACGCCCGTAGGGCTACAAAAGAGATCTCTCCTGCTCCTAACAGAGAGAAGAGCAGTGAATACATCATGGCAGCCCGGGAGACTCTCCCTAGGTGCTGCAAAATACAAGCATCAGTCTAAAGGACTGAGCGGCTAAATCATACAATGGGGGGGGGAAAGAGCCAAACAGGTGGCCTGTAGTGCCAACGGGGGGATCCCGTGTGTAGGGTGTAGAACGGGCCGCAGCGCCAAGTGGTATGAAAGGCCTGGCGCCGTAAGATCGCCTCATCCGAGTCTCCCCAGATGCGGTCGTACTGTCCTCGCAGGGTGTGGATCAACTCCTGCCAAATCCCCCGAACAGTCTCTGCTGGTGGCTCCAATCTCCCCTCAAAGGCCGTAAAGCATCGGGCCCTCCAGGTGAACCAGATGGTGAGGCTGCTGAGGAGCTCCCATCGTAAATCCCTCTCCTGTGTCCAGCTGGCGGACGAGAAATCCGGTGCCGGAACCAGGCGAGGCTGGCCCCTAATAAATCTGATGGCCTGACTGCCATGCTCCATCTCATAGCCCATAGCAGGCCCTGACGAAGTCGACCAAGCAGCGGCACCCCACGTAAACATACCCTCTGGAGAGAGAGGGGCCAGAATACGCAGCATCCGTAGCCAAATCTGCTGTGCCTGAGGGCAGTCCCAAAGGCAGTGTCTCTGTGTCTCCATAGGGTGGCCGCATCGGACGCAGGCCGCCGGAAGACCGCTGTAAACAAGCCAAGTGCCAACTGCTGAGCCCCTGTGGGCGACCAGCCCCACTGAAAAGCCGAGATCCTGCGGGCCTGTCGACTAGCCCAGAGCCGAGCCCAGAAATCCTCCAGGAACTCCTGTGATAGTCCCTGCAATCGCCAATGCCCCGCTGCCGCTGGAGAAACCGTCCTCCTCGCCGTCAAAATATGCCGTCCCAGCCGAACAGTATACTGGAAAAATGTGATCTCTGTGGCCTAAAGGGATGCATAAGGATCATGCCACTCGTACTCTCCGGGGTCCCACTGTAGCCGGGCCAAGGGGCGCGCGGCATATGCCCATATGCGCCAATCCGGGAGCACATCAGCAGGGTCGGGGTCAATATGCCACTTCCGAGAAGCGGCAGCCACTACCCGAATCCTCTGAAAGGTGCACTCTGCAACCAAAGGCGACTCCACCTCCACTCTCTGGAGTCTGCCCTCATCCTGAATCTCATAGTAGAGGCATCTGCCATCCTCAGTGCTAGCTCTGACAGCAATCAGGATCTCCAACTGTGTAAAGGCTCCCATCCACCGTGGCGCCACTGGCTCGAGAGGTGTGAACCACTCCTCTGAAAGTGCCTCTTGAATATCATCCCTCATAATCAACCCCCCTCTGAAGTGACTCAGCCTCTCCACCTGGGTCTCCTCTGGTAGACTGCAGAAAGCCTGCCAGTCTCCAAAACTACAAGCTGGGCCTGCCGCTAAAGGTCCCCAGGCTAGACGAGGCCGAGAACCCAGCATATGACCCTGCTCTGTACGAACCGCTGGGCTCTAGATGAGCGGCTGCTTGGCCCGCTCCTCAACACAAGAAGGAGGCCGCTGAGAGAGCCCCGGTCTCAGCAGCTCCCAAGCTCTCAGGATACTCAAAGCAAATCTGTCCTCCCATCCTCTACTGAGGCCTATCCTCCTCATCTCTATGAAGATCCAGCGAATCTCTGGTGCCCAAGTACCCCCTGCAGGAGGCGCCCGGGCCTGCAGTCGCTGCAAGAGGAGCTCTTTCCAAGGCTCAGCGCCTGGAAGCAACCCCCGAACAATAAGCTTCCCCAATAAGGCTCTACTCTGATCGACTGGATCTATAATGCCCAAACCGCCCTGAGCCAGCGGAAGTGTAATAACTGCCCATGCAACCTTTGCTCGAGCTCGCTGACCGTCCCGCCCAGACCACAGAAAGTTCCTGATCAGCCTCTGTACCTGGCTGATGCAAGAGCTCGAGAAAATCCAGCAAGACGTAATGTACCACATAGTCGCTAACAGCACCTGATTTGCCACCACCACCCTCCCAGCCAAGGATAGTCGAGCTGTACTCCAATACAATAGCTTCTTCCGAATGCTCAGAAGAAGCGGGGCAATCTGCTGCTCAGGTGACAAATCGAGGCCAATCTGGCATCCCAAATACCGCACTGCTGTGCCGGGAGGGATCCATCTAAAACCGGGGTCCGGACTCCATGCCGGAGTGGGAGCACTACTGATCCAAAAGGCCATTGTCTTGCGCCAATTGATCAATGCTCCCGAAGCTGCACTAAAAACCTGGAGCGACTGCTCTGCCCGAATAAGATTGGCCTCTTGGCCATGCAAAAATAAGCCCGTGTCGTCTGCAAACTCAGCATCAAGCAAATCCTCCCCCCGGACTGGGAGCTGAAGTCCTCTCAAACCAACCTCTTCTGCCGACAAATACATACTCATAGCCTCCGCAAAGAAGAGAAAAAGGAAAGGGGCGAGAGGACACCCCTGACGGACTGATCTGGTCAGCTCAAAACTCGGCCCCCGACCTCCTGCAATCAGCACCTGGCTGCGAGCTGTGGAATACAAAGCTGCCACCCCTCTGATCCATCCTGGCTCAAAGCCCAGGCGTAGCATAGTGCCCTCTAAGAATCCCCAATCAACTCTATCGTATGCCTTCTCAAAATCGAGAAGCATCACGACCAAGTCCTCGCCAAGAAACCTAGCTCGGGCCGTCGCCTCCCAGAAAGTAAAGATGTTGTCAAGGATACTGCGCTCCTTGACAAATCTTGTCTGAGTAGCATGAATCAACTCCCCCAGGAAGGGCTGGATCCTCAAACTCAAGGCCTTTGCCAAGACCTTATAGACAGTATTGAGGATCGTAATAGGCCTCCAATGCCGAATATCATCTGATACTCCCTCTCCCTTGGGGATAAGATAGATCAAGCCCTCTGAAAAGCTCTGCGGCATCACCCCAGTGTCCAAAACATGCTGAAAGCCCCTGCGGAGTCCTGGCCCCAAAAGGTCCCAATAGCGCATAAAAAAGGCCGGCGTCAGTCCGTCCTCCCCTGGGCAACTATGTCGCGGCAGGACCCTCAAGGCCTCGGCAAGCTCAGTCTCTGACAGAGGCGCACCTAGAACTGTGCGCATATGGTCTGTGACCCTCCTCTGCACATGGGCCCACACAGTCTGTCTGCATACATCTCGATCCTCAGTGGCTGGCTCCGCTGAAAGCAAGTCACTATAAAAAGTAGTGGCAATGGCTCTGATCTCCCCGAGCTCAGTAGCTATCGATCCATCCGGTCTACCAAGCTGGCGAACCCTTGCTCGGGCATGACGGGGTCCAGTGATCTCAAAAAACTCCCCAGTCACTCTATCACCAAGCTGCGTCCACTGAGAGGCCTGACGACGATAGTAAAACTCATGTCTTTGCTCCTCTGCCTCTCTAACCTCCTGGCGGGCCTGGCTCAGCTGGGACGCCACCCACTCACATGCTGGCTGCTGCTCCTGAAGGCGCTGTAGCGAAGCAAGGCTGCGTCTCAGCCGTTGCTCCCGCTCGCGAATCTCTCCCAGTCGTGTCAAAGCTGCAGCGTGCAGAAAAGAGCTAAGATCAATGAGTCCCTGGGCACACTGGCCCGCTGCATCCTGGTCAGAGCACTGACTATCATGCCAGATCCTCTCAATGTCCTCAGCGAGACTGGGGTCTGCAAGTACCCGCTCTGGGATCCTCAACTGCAAGCTGGGCTCCCGTGTCCCCTCCTCCAAAGTCAATATAACTGGCGCATGATCTGAAAATGAGGTGCCAGCAAGAATGCCGACGGAGCCCCCTCGCTCCCCCAACCAATCGCCCACATAAAAGCGATCAATCCGAGATAGATTAGTCCCTCCCTGCCGGCGATCCGACCGAGAGAAACTTAGACTGTCCTGAGACCGGGAGAAAGCCCCATGCTGCCATGCATCAGTGATCCTCAGTGACATGCAAAACCGGTCCCAAGCTGCAAGCTCCGTGCCGTGCACTGTAACATGACTGCCTCCCACCCTATCTGCCGGGTCCTCAAGCATGTTGAAGTCTCCCCCAACACACCAATGTGCGGCCTCTGGCAATGCATCTGTAACCTGAGTCCAGAACTCTGCTCTGGCACTAGCATGATTGGGCGCATAGATGTTGAGCACACCCAATAGCTCATCATGCATCCTCAGAATGACATACTGTGCTCTACCAGGCACAATGATCCCTCGATCCACAATGGCCTGCCGCCATGCATCTGCAATAACCATGCATACTCCTCCCTGTCCACCCAAAGGACCAAACCCTGCAGACCAGAAAGTGTCCCATCTACCAGGCATCACCGAACCATATCTCCGGATCCTGCTCTCACCCAAGTCACCTGTTTCAACCTTTGCTTTATAATCCGAAGATAAACCCAATCCCCTTCCGAAAACTTCATATCCCTTCGGTCTTTATTGGCCTGTCGAGTGTAGGCCTCTTGCGCTTTAGCCAACCTGTTTTTTACTGACTCTAAAATCTCCTGGTAAGACTCGGTCACTCTGTTCGCTTCAAGTACTGAAGACGAGGTCCTGGTCAAAAACAATTGGAAAGGTCTTCCAAACGCTGTCTCATATGGAGTCATGTCAATAGCTGAAGAAAAAGAATCATTCAAAACAGCTTGAACTAAAGCCAAATAAGATTCCCACTTACCTTGCTGATCGTGGACATAACACTTCAGCACATCAAAGGCCAACTGGTTGTATATCTCTGTTTGGCCGTCCGTTTGTGGGCGGAATGCACTGGAAAAATTCAATTTAGTATCAAAGTTATCAAACAATGTCCTCCAAAAATGACTGGTAAACTTGGCATCTCGGTCAGACACTATGGTCCTAGGAATCCCGCGCCAATCGGGTACCAATGCCGAATGAACAACTGGGCAACATCCTCGGCGGTCACATTGGCCCTGCAAGGAATAAGCATAACAAATTTGCTAAATCTATCAGCAATAGTTAAGCACTGCATATTACGCTTACTCGGACTGGGAGGCAGATTCGTGACAAAGTCCATTGAAATATCTTGGAAAGGACCCTTAGGAATTGGCAAGGGTTGTAATAACCCTATCTTCTTTCCGCGAGGAGCTTTCACCTTTTGACAAATATCACAGCGTTGTACATATGTAAACACATCTCGCCTCATCTTTGGCCAATAATATTGCCATTCTAATTTCTCCAGAGTCGAATTCATGCTCCTTTGACCACCCGTAATGGCGTCATGGGCATCATGGAGAAGAGCTGCCTTGAACGACTTCATGACACACAGTCGACCTTTGTAGAAAAGCCAACCATCGCGTATCAGAAAGTGGCATGGTCTTGTGGCATCCAATGCCTGTTTCCATTGTGTACCGAATTCCTCGGAATCCGTGTACGTGTGCTTCATGTGTCATCTAGTCTTGTACCAACAAGGTCTAGTCTAGTGGTTTGAATCGAAGTCACTTGTCTCTTCCTGCTCAAAGCATCAGCCACACTGGATTGGCCTTTCCTGGAAGGTACTCAATCATACCACCGAATTGTTGGAATATCTTGCTCCAGCGGTGTTGTCGGTCACTCCACTGTGCACTTGGCATTGTCTGAATTCAACGTAATGCTTGATGGTCAGTGCCAACCTCAAAGCTACGGCCATACAAAAAATGTTTCCAATGTTTCAAGGCTTGTATAATTGCTAGGAGTTCACGATTGTAGACTGAGTAGTTTTTCTTTGCGGGCAGTAACTTACGAGACATGTAAGCTACTGGATGACCCTTCTGTTGTAACACACCGCCAATTGCAATATTACTCGCATCGGTGATCACCTGAAATGGGTCGTCCCACGAGGCAAGTTCTAAACAAGGCGCTTCTGACAAAGCCACCTTGAGGTTCTTGAATGCCTCCAACGCTCGTGGAGTCATTTGAATCTTTTGCCTTCTTGTCTTCACACCCTTTAGCAGATTAGTGAGATCCGTCGAGAGATCAGAAAACTTGTTTATGTGGGTGGAGTATCCTTGGCATATACCCACAAAGGATCTGATGTCATAGGTTGTCTGAGGTATTTCCCAATTGACAATCTCGGCCACTTTAGCTGGATCAAGTCGAATGCCTTCGGCACTAATTATGTATCCCAAGTAATGCACCTGGAAACAGATCAAATTCCGACTTCTTTTCATTGATGTAGAGCTCGTTGCTTTCTAGCAACTTACGGACTTTCTCCACATCAATGTCATGCTGCTCAACCGTAGCTGAAAATACCAATATGTCGTCTAGAAATATGAACACACTTTCCAATCAAATCTCGGAAAACATGCATCATCATGCAGTTAAATGTAGGTGGGGCGTTTGTCAAGCCAAATGGCACGACCACAAATTCATAGTGGGCCCGTTCCGTACACGGAAGGCTGTCTTGGGGATGTTCCCCTCCACAATCCTCACTTGGTGGTACCCACTCTTTAAATCAAGTTTCGAGAACACCTTTGCTCCATTCAGCCTCTCGAGAATATAATCTATTCGAGGCATTGGGAATCTACTCTTGATAGTCAGCTTATTGAGTGCACGATAATCAACACGCAATTGAGAAGACCCATCTTTCTTCTTGACAAATAAGATCGGTGCTGCAAATGGCGACACGCTGGGGTAGATGAAGCCAGATTGCAACAATTCTTGGAGTTGGCGGTCCAACTCCGATTTCATTGCCTTGGAAAGGTGATACGGAAACTTGCTCGGTCGGGGGTTCCGAGCCTGGGAGGAGGTCAATCTTATGGTCCTCTGGTCAGGACGGGGGGAGCTGGGGAGGGAGATTGTCCTATGGAAAAATCTTCTGGAACTTTTCATGGAGAGCCGAGTACTTCTCGGAAGCACTGGCCACCGTCTGTGTTGTCTGGATGTATATCATCGCACAATGTGCGTCTTTCTTGACTGCTCGCTTAGCCCTTGCAAGTGGTTTATGAGCGGAAAGTTCGAAATTCGTGGCTCACACTTTGACACATTCCGATTGATCTGGAACGTGTGCTTGTCCCACTTGACATCGGGAAGGAACTTGTGAAACCACTGAATACCCAAAATTATGTCTGCTCCTACAAGAGGGGCAACTATAAAATCACGCACAAATTCTATGCCTTGAATAACTAACTTAGCACCTAGAGCTTCATACTTGACGCTCGTTGTCATGCTTGTGCTAAAACCCTCAACCTGTTTGTCCACTGAAGTCAGGACGAAACGGGCCGCCTAGCGGCCTGTTCCATGACCACATCCTCCGTGCTGCCGTTGTCAAATAAGACCACTCTTTGGCCACCTATGTAGCCAAAGGACTTGAGCAATTCGTTCCTAGTTGGGTTGCCCGGTGCACTCTGGTCCCAAGGTTCTTGGTCTCTCTCGTTGTCGAAGCTCGCCATAGCAGGAAAACGCACTTCCTTTCCGGAGCGCAATGTGACCATCCACTATGTGTGTGGGAGACGTCCAGAGGTTGAAAACTAACCGTCCTTCGAAGGACAGGAGTCACTCCGAAAGGGGTAGTCCACCAGCGTCTAAAAACCAACCACACGAGCGAGAAAAAATTCTGTTTTCTTTGCTGAATCTTTGCACTTGAAGTAGGCTCTAATACCACTGTAACATGCGGAAGCTTCGGGGGAGATCGGTAACTTCAATGCTCAGAAATCAGCACACTTTTCGCGAGACGAAATTAATGCACAAAACTGAATGAAGATGTGCAGAAAATAGAAAGAGAGAGAGGGGGAGAGGAGAGGACATAGTATTGGGTCCCAAATACCCTCTGTAGGGCCCCCACCACGACTGGTGTATTTGCTTTATTAGAATGATGTAAATTTGAAAGAAAATACAGGAAAACTTGACCTTTCTTGGCTGAGATAACTCTGTCCTTGACCTGCAGTCCTTCACCCCTTTGCGTTAGCACTCCTTGGCTGTCCTTGCCCTTGATTGCCTTAGCACTTGGTGAATTATGAGACAACACAATGGGATTGTGGGTTCATTATTTATACTACTCCATAAAAGCAGTCGGCCAGTGTTAATCCAGGCGGCCAGCTTATATTTTGCGCACGAATGAAATAATAGCATTAAATGCTGAATAAAATCATAGAAATGTTGCGCATCTCTTCCCTTGGCTGGTTGGCACTAGGTGCATGAGCACAAAGGGCTGGGCACTGATTGAATACTGTTTGGAGCTTGGGCAGCCTGTCTGGCCCCATACTTGCCCTTACAGCCATAAATAGGCTGTACAGCCTGTATGCTTCCCCTGGCCTGCCCCTAGGGCTGTCCTACAGCCCCTCCATGGCCTATTCATGGCTGGTGGGTACAGCTAGGGCCTTCTTGGCCCTCATGGGGGTGGTTTTACACTGTCCCCATGCCCACCCAAGTCCTTGGGGTAGCCCTATGGGTGGCTCCTTTCCTATAAGCAAACCCTAACTTGTCTACACAATGATCTGGCATCCAGTACCATACCAGATACACAGAATCGCTGACATCATTCCAGAGGGAGACTCACAGCGTGGACTGGCACTGTTTCATGTGCAGCAGGATAGTGCACACTTGACCTTGGACTCATGTGCAAGACAATGCACACCTGACCTCGGACGACCGGGATGGATCCTTAGCTGACTCGTCCCGGATTGGGCTCACATGGGACCAATTTACCATCCCAGGTCTTGCACCTTCTGTACAGATATGTCTATGTGGCATCCAAGTGCGGGATGCACGTGACATTCCTATGCAGATGAATCTTTCTTCATGCCTAAAAATGATCCAACTCATCTCACATGCGTTCCATGGCTAGGACAAGTAGTTCAGCCTAATCAAATCGTCAGGCATCTTAGATACCCATTGGGATGGGATATGATGGTTGAGAAGGCGGCACAATGGGTATTGCAGAGGCTCAAAGCGAAACTTGATTATTGGAAGCTCTCTATGTGGTCCTTGCATGTGAGATTACGCATTGTACAATTAATACTCATTGCCTACGTTCAATTCCATTTGTTATTGCTTGTTTGGAGAAAGAAAGATTTGCATGCTTTCATGTTTGAAGCTTTGTAATTGTTCTGGAAGACCAAGACAAATAAAAAAGCCTTGAGACTGTTGCCACGCAATTGTGTTTGTTCGCCAAAGATGCATGGTGGTTTGAATATTCTTAACATTCACTACTATGTTTTAGCTTGAAAAGCTACCATGATTCCAACGTTTTTCGGCAATAGCAGCCTTGGGCAATCATGCTTGCAGCTATATGTACAGGCATGAAAACTATGGCTTATCGAATTTGGGTGAATTCACATTGGGAAGCGGTGCTAGGCCGTTTTGAGGGTTGCATTATGCTACAAGAATGGTGCAAGATTGGAAGACTGCATTGAAAAACCTCAAATGGGTGGGATGTGATTCTCCAATCGGTAACTCTATGCGATTGGAAAGTTTGCACTAGTCCTCTTTGTTTGCAGAACGACTAGCTATGCAAGAGCCACATAAAGCATGCTTTCTAGCATCTTTGGGTATACGCCCGCTTTAGGATGTTGTGGATGATAGAGGGATTGTGCTATCCTTTCCACAGGCATGCAATAAACATAACTTGGGTCTGCATCATAGACTGATTTGGAGGAAGATTAAAAGGTTATTGTAGCCATATGAACCATTGCCTCCACTGGTTGAAAATGACAGGTTGCATGACTAGAGAGTGAAAGGGCAAACCGACAATGCTCGGGGATTACATTTGGATAAGATAATTGCAGCTAGCATGTATAATCATTTGCTTCCACCACCTTGGATTCATGCACATGGCAACATTCTATGGGGTATGCAAAAGAGTGAAAGATGGTGGAAAAAACACCTCCGGGGTATACAGAAAAGTAAGATTTCTTTAAAGCAAAGATTGTTTCTTTGGCGTTGTTTGGTGGGTGTCCTCCTTGTTGCGGAGATGCTTACTAAAAGACGGATAGCTGGAGCCACATGCTATAGATGTGGAGCTTGTTTTGAAACTGTACCACATTTGTTATGGCATTGTTTGGAGACCAAGGGAGTTTCTTTGACGATTGGCTGATGATGTCTTAGGTCGCTTCCCAAGCAAGCAATATGAAAAGCATTTCTGGAATTTTGATGTTTTCTTCCTATGGACTACATATTGGGCTCTATGGATAATATGGAAGATGAGAAACAATGCTATGTTTGGGTAAGACGCCTCTAGAGGCATATGCTTACTTCAAGATGAATTTGCTACAATCCCTCCATGATTGTTTACAGTTGGAGGACATTGATTTTAGTCACTTTGAGGTGTTTTTTCACTACTTCTAAAGTTCTCTGAAGATGGACTTATCTTGAGTCTATCTCGTATATTGTACATAAGTCAATGTTAATAGAAGCATCGTTTTCACTATAAAAAAGTGCACGTGCGCACGCATGCGCGCACACACACACACACACGCACACACACACACACACACACACACACACACACACACACTTTCCAAGAAAGTAGGCAAGAGCATGGCCTTGCGAGCAAGCACATGAACATGTATGTTGAGGATGTTCAAGCCCCCATGCATCTTTGGCATGCAAACATAACTGCATTTGAGAAGATGCACCCGCCTTACGGTTAGTTTTGGTACGCCAAAGACATTCTATCACTGTTGGACATAAACTGTTGAATGTCCGAAGAGGACCAAGGAATGAGCGACAGATGAAATTGCACATAAGCCATAATGATGGATTGGACAATCCGAAGGCGAACGTGAAGTGGCCAAGTGGAAAGTTTCCAATAGTCCAGCTTATGGTAAAGCTTTTGAAGCACCCATTGTCTCTCCCGTGCCAAGGAAATGTGCCAACCAATGGGGTACCCAAATGCGCACCACATGATCAGGAGGGAGCAAGAGGCCCGACCACAAGAAACGATGCTAGTCATGCTCATGCAAAGGCAAAAGTTTTGATTTTGCAAAGTTAACTTTTAACCCCGCCGCCAAACCATATAGATCAAGGGCTTGCATAAGCTGTTGAAGATCTGACTGAGAATTGCGCAAGAAGAAAAAGGATTCATTAGTATAAGCGTGGCTAACAAAAGGCGTCCCCCCCAGGAATAGCAATGCCATGTAAGCATTGCTTCGAAACCAAAGCATCCATGTATAGCAGCAACGGATGAGTGGCGATAGCATATAGCAAGGCACTGAGAGGACAACCTTTCCGGATGGAGTGGCCCAATGTCTAGGAGAGGAAGAGAGAGCATCACCCAACAGGCAACGGGCAGAGCCATCCGCATAGAGCCAATGCACCACATGTTGCATGCGATGACCAAAGCCCAATTGGGTGAGAACAACTGCAATGAAATCCCATTAAACGATATCAAAAACTTTCTCAATGTCTACCTGCATGATGAGAACATCTTGACCAGTGTATTTGGCATACACTATCCCAATGTAAGCATTAGCAATATTATCAAGAATCTGTCGGCAGGGTACAAAACCATACTGGCCAGGGTGCAAACCAACATACAAAATGTGGGATAGCCGGAGAACCAGCATCTTAGAAACCAACTTATAAACCACTGGCATCAGAGTAATCGGACGCCAATCTGACAGACGTTCACACAACAGTTTTTTAGGGAGCAAACGTAGCAAACCCTTTTTCCATGAGAGAGGCATCGCACCAGAAAGCCAGGCATCATTAATCATGTGCAGCAAAATAGGGCTCAAATCATCCCAAAACTCAGCAAAGAACTCGACTGTAAGCCCATCCCATCTTGGGGATTTTGAGCGACCCAATCGGGCCAAGGCAGCAGTCGACTCCTTATCAGTAAATGGCATCTCTAACAAATTTGTCTCATCCGCGGAGAGAATAGGATGCACTCGACGTAAGAACACATCACGTGCTGCAAATTCATCTGAGGTAGAGGGTCCAGTAGTAGCAAACAAATCAGCAAAATATTGTTGGACAACATCATCAAGCTGTTGCTTGTCAGTCCAAGTCCCATCATGTCGTTGCACCCTATGAAGGGAATGCATACGTTGGGAAGTGTGGAGACTTTTGAAAAAAGCCTTAGAGGAGCAGCCCATATCTTGCAATGCTTTATGATGGGAGCGAACTTGCCATTTGTGGAGTTTACGTTTATCATTCTCAGCCAAGCAATGATGCGGATTGAAGGCAAGATTGCTCAACAGGCAAAAAGGGCATGTTGTTGGCTAAGATCTGTAAGTTGCTGTAGTTGAGACTTAGCATTGGCCACCCAAGTTTGTAAGCCTCCCATGTAGCATTTGCCATAGCCTCGGATAACATCTTGCATGCCCATGGAAAAATGATCCCATGCCCAGTCGGCATCGACAGAAACATGCAAAACAAGACGATCAATGAGTCCATGTACCATGAACTGGAAGGACTGATGCTTGAGATAACTATTATTAACCAGCAAGAGCCTCTTGCAAGAAGGCAGTGGCACATCTTGTAGTGGTAGACCAACATTCATCGTCATACAGAACGAGAAAGAATCCGACAAGTGCATTGAGAAATCCAGGCTCATTGCATAGGTAAAAGCATTAAATTGCATTGCATTGCATTCAACATGTACCATCGGTCCAATCGAGCCCAATAGCTAGTGAAAGCATTGTGATGGAAAGTATAGCCAGTGCGACCTGGCATAAGATGCAGCCATAAATCACAAGCGTGCAAGGAATCAAGCATACGACCTCAAGCGTGCCGTTCCCTTAAGAGCATATGAGATCGATGCGTACTATTGTCCCCCGGATTAGGTGCATTATTAAAATCCCCGCAAAGAAAAGCATGTCCCACCATCCAAGGGTAGGCTATCAAACGGTGCTGCATTTCATGTCGTGTAGTAGAAGTTTGCGAGGCATAAACCGAGGCAAACTCATAAATCTTCCCATCAAGCATACATTGAACGACAACGAAACGACCCTGCGGATCATTGTACGCAACATGTGGTTGCAACTCATGATGTGCAAGCAGAGCAACACCTGAGAAAGCAGGAAAACCACAATAGAAAATCTGATATCCAGCAAAATATCCTTCACGGCCTGCGAAGGAGTGTTGATTGTGCTCTTGCAAACACACTATATGCAGTTTATTGCTATTAATGTAGTCCCACACTAGCCTCCATTTATTTACATGGCAAAGGCCCTGAACATTGTACGTAATGCATTTGAGTGGTATATACATATGTACAAACTACAAGAAAGTCCCACCACTCAACTCTCAACTTGCATGGCTGCACTAGGCTGGGCCATGATTGGCTGCTCATCAACATTAACAAAAAGCTCCGAAAGGTCAGAAGTAGGGACATCAACATGAATAGGAGTACCCAATAATGGATGCAATGAATCAACTCCTCGAACCACTGTTGACCAAAGTCGCCCCACCCCAAATCCATCGTCAATCATAGACTTTGAGGAAGAAGTAGGAGTTTTGGTCCAATTCCTATTGACCATTGGCCTGGCTTTAAGTGGTTTCTTTGGCAGTTGCCAATCTGCACCATTCCCCTTGTCCCATCTTGATTGGCAGGGTAGACACTGTAGCTTTCCCTTTGTCAGTGTTGTGGGTGGCGAGGCACCTGAGGGTCGAGACTTAGATGCAGGAGAGGGCCCGGAGAGAGAGGAGGGTCTGTCGGCTGGACGACAGTGGGTGGAGGCTTTAACAAAACTTGGGGACAGTCAGATTGCATGTGACCAAACTTCCCACACTCAAAGCAAGAGCCTGCAAAATTTTCCCATTTGAGTTTAAAAAAGACCTCTTGAGAGGGCATACCAGGCATATCAATCTGAACGCCACATGGGGAGGAGTGGGTTTATCTGTGTCCCACATCACGCAAAAATGATTGACATTGCCATTCGAACGAGGTGGACATACAACATTGCCCAGTGCCTCGGGTAAGAACGGTAATGCAGGTCTGCAATACAAAGGCAAGTCCAACACCTCCACCCAAACCGGGAATTTGTGCTTGATAAGATTTTGATAGTCCTTGGTTGGCATCCAAGGAAAAACATGCACCAACTGGCGACCATAAAACAAGGGAGATTTCTCCAAAAGCATTTTCTTTTACTGTGGCTTAATAAAAATAACCTCATAAAAACCACAGGCAGCTTTGTATAACAGCTTGCAACAAAGCATCCTTTAAGCAAAGACTTAATCCATTGTGCAACATCCCTTGCACACACACACACCACACACACCACACACACACACACTCTTTCTCTCTCAGAGTTGGCGTACTGTCGTACGATATTGTACGGAAATTTACCGTATAGTATGAAATTTTGGAATACAATACGGTAAAGTAGGGTTTAAAAAAACACTTATAAATTTATAGATTATCAATTTGAAAGGATAGAGAGCTCAAAGGGTGTTACAAGCCAAAATTCCATCAAAAACAAGTTACAAAGAAAGGTACAAAGCATAGTACTAAGGGTGGCTAGACCATAAGATCAGTGCAATGCGCGCTAGGCGTAAGTACAAAAAAGTGAGTACAGAAAATTGGATAAGAGGGCGCATGCTAGAATCTAAATCCTAGCATCTAGACAGAGAAGGCATCACTATCGGAGCTCTCATTGAGATCATCTAAAGGAGAAGAGGGCACCTCCAAGCCCGTGCCAAAGTCGCCATCGCTAAGAAGGTTGCCTTGCAAGTGCCAAGGCCCAAGAGAGGAGAGCTTGAGAGCAATGAGAGCTTGACCTTGAGTGTCACATGCACTCTGCACTATAGTGCATGGTGACAAGATGGCTCATCATCATTAGTGCAACATTGTACAGTATTAGCACCCTTTAGGATGATATTTGTCGTACGGCGTGACCCCATTGTAATCCTCAGTCTAGGATATGTCAAGAACGAGCTACGTAGGTCATTCCATAGCCATAGTGAGTGAGTCAGTCAATCAAGTCTCTTAACCCACTTGAAGAGATTCATTCATGCATGTAGAGTCAGTAGAAACCTTAGGGTTTGCATTAGAAAGCACTCTGCATATTGCATATCATTCATCCATTGCATATAGACCATTGCAGAAGCCTTGAAATAGCATGTAGTATTTTTAGGATATTTATTAGTATTTATCTGGCATTTTTTCCATAATTTCCAACATTAAATACCATTTATTATCATGGACAAGTCGTGTAGCAAACTAGCTACAATCGACCAGCCCTTAGCACTCATATAAATAGGTTTGCTTTTGCTTCATTCATTGAATCATATCATACTTCAGCCATCGTTGCAGTCCTCAGCCCTTAGAGCATCATCGCTCGCATCATCAGCCACCCAACAACAAAACGCAGTTGGCCAGCATCAGGTCATCTCCATACTTGCGTTTTCAGCCCGTTCAACAGTCGGCCAGCACCAGAGCATT
The DNA here is from genome assembly GCF_041138505.1 of Cibotium barometz. Classification (NCBI taxonomy): domain Eukaryota; kingdom Viridiplantae; phylum Streptophyta; class Polypodiopsida; order Cyatheales; family Cibotiaceae; genus Cibotium; species Cibotium barometz. Next base: position 40,633,434 of record NC_141046.1, read on the forward strand.
CTCAGCCTTGCGTTTTCAGCCTTGAAGCAGTTTTCAGCATTGCATAGCATCCGCCTTTGCTACAGCCCCTTTGGTGAAGGTAACACCTATGCATACATTCATTTTCAGCATTCATACATAGCCTAGAACAGTCCCAAACGGTCCTCCACACCTTAGCCTCAGATTTGCAGCCTTCCCTCATTCCATTAGTATGTATGTATGTATGTATGTATGCATATATATATATATATATATATATATATATATATATATATATATATATATATATATATATGTATATGTATGTATGTATGTATGTATGTATGTATGTATCGAGAGAGAGAGAGAGAGAGAGAGAGAGAGAGAGAGAGAGAGAAGACAGATTTTCCATCCGGGCAATGGAGAATTCGCGATCGCGGCTGCGCGCAAATTTTCAGCTTGCACAGTGTTTGTGTTTGCTCTAATTTCTCTGTACGTGAGCCTCAACCGGTTCCACGAGCTATGCTAGTTGTGCTGGGGTTTTATCTCCCTTTTAGAGCCATTCGTGTAGATAGATTTTTCCATCCGAGCAATGGATCTTCTCCTCTTTTTTTGCGGGGTTAAAACGCAACTCTTCCCTTTTTTCTAGTGGAAGCATTAATTTTTAGTGTTGAGCAGTGGAAATGAGTCAGGGAACCATAGTTTGTAGAGGCACATGTGTCAACAGAAGATGCAAAGAAGTTTGAGGGTGGAGGGCCAGAGCCAAAGCTTGAAGATCAAGCTAAAAAGTAGAGATTGATTAGAGGTGAATATGGAGGGAAGGAGGTTGGTGATACCTTGCTTCTTGATGCACCTCAGGAAGAGAACCATGAGGTGGCTTTTGACTTTTGAGTTGCACAAGCTAATCAGATTTTGTAGCCATATGTGATGGCAAATCATGTTAGGGCTACCAAGGTTCCAATAGAGGAAGTGGTAGATGCTCGAGTGGAAACATGGCGGTTTGTGGCACAAGTGGAATCCTTTCATAACAAGGCTGCAATTTTCTTTTTTATTGGACGAATTCCATTCTTCATCATGATTACAGATTGGTTACATGATTTATTAGATGGTAATTTTGTGGAGAAGATCTTTGACGGTCCCAGAGGATTCTATGAGGTCCTATTCTCATCCAAAGAAGTTTGAGATTTGGTTATGCAGAAAGTCCTGTTATTTCTAGATGGACAGTTGGTACATGTTGTACCCTGGCACCCTATGGCAGAGTATAGAGATATGTTGCGCCAAGCATGTTCTATTTAGGTTGAGGTTGTAGACTTTCCATCAACTATGTGGGAATTGTTACCGCTGTGGCCATGCATACTATTGGGGAGGTGTTGGTGGAGCCCAGAATGTCGTCCAAGAATAAAAACAGGGTTTGCATGCTGTGGGATACTGGGAAGCCCCGACTGTGACAATTGAGGTTATGCATGGATGGATTTGACCCTTTGTATTTTGAATTAAAGTGGGGATCGTTTGTAGGCCATTGCTTCCGTTATGGGGAGATGAGTCACTTCATTTCAGAGTGTCTAGAAGAGGTGAATGCTCAGCCACAACCGAATGTGTCCCAGGGTCTGACTCATAAGGATACATTAGCTCATGTTTTGTCATCTGGTTTGAATATAGAGAAGGGCAAACAAGTAGCAAAACAAAGTGAGCAAGTGGTAGATAACGGTAAACAAGTTTTGGCAGATATAGAAGATAGACCTTAGCTTGTGGTGGCGAAGAGAGGCGCTTGCTAGACAGCTACTTCTAGTGGTAATCAAAATGTGGGTGGTGGTCATGGTGCCTCTTCATCATTTCGTCCTGGTGCCATAAGATGGACTTGAGAAAAAGATAACCAAGGCAAGGTATCACACTCTCGGTATAATCTGAGACCTCGAGTTATGAAAGAAAATCAGGTAAATTTTCCTCTTCTATTTGATAAAAAAGGAGCTATGGTCTTACCTTGGGACAAGAAGTATTTGGATGTCAATTGAAGACTGGCTACATCACTTAGTGATGCCCGTACTTTAGGTGAGAAGGAATGGGTGGAGGTTTTGCGTGCGAAGAGTATGGGAACAGATGGAGAGAGAAGGCATTGAGGATCCTGTGCAATATTTTAAGGCAAGAGAGGTCGATGGTGGTATCTCTCATTGATTGGCTTTCTGTTTTGATGGATTATGAAGATTGCTCTTTGGAATGTATAAGGTGTGTGTTCACTGTCCAAGAATTATCGCATGTGGCGTACTGTGTTTCAAGGTCAATAGGATATGTTTTGTGCGGTGGAGCATAAACAACATTCCATGGCCGGACAAGTGTATGATTACAAGGAATTTCGTTTGTTTTATAGTGGACACCCCACTACACAATTAGGGGTCATGATTACAGTGAAATCTTGGTTTAAGCCATCATTGGTTATGCAGGATGTTCGGGGGCGGCGGGTTCATTGTTGTGGAAGTGGAGTTTATGGATGAAACATTATGGCTTGTGGGGCTGTATGCGCCTAATGGTGTTGTGGAAGTGGAGTTTATGGATGAAACATTATGGCTTGTGGGGCTGTATGCGCCTAATGGTGTTGCACAACGCCATCAGTTTATGGGATGATTTATTGTGTTTGTGCAACTC
>NC_141046.1:40643531-40658531 GCF_041138505.1 Cibotium barometz
TATATGTATGTCACGTGCATCCCACACTTGGATGCCATGTAGACATTTCTGTACAGAAGGTGCAGGACCTGGGATGGTGAACTGGTCCCATGTGAGCCCAGTCTCGGACGAGTCAGCCAGGGATCCATTTCAGTCGTCCGAGGTCAGGTGTGCATTGTCCTGCACATGAGTCCAAGGTCAGGTGTGCACTGTCCTGCACATGAAGCAGTGCCAGTCCGCGCTGTGAGTCTCCCTCTGGAATGATGACAGATGTTCTGTGTATCTAGTTTGCAACTGGATGCCAGACCTCTGTGGGCATGTAGGTTTGCATGTAGAGATGGGGCCAGCCCATAGGGCTACCCCAGTGCGAAGAGTTGCACCCTTAGTGTGGGCATGGGGGAGGTGTAGAACCACCCCCAAGGGACCAGGAGGGCCCAAGCTGTGCCCACCAGCCATGGCATGGGCTGGAAGGGCTGTCGGCCAGCTCTAGAGCTTCTGGACAGGCAGCCGACAGGGATAAAAGCTCTATCCAGCAGGTCGGCCAGGTGTAGGGGGCAGTCCCACACCCATGCGCATAGTGCCCAGCAGCCTGGTGCTGTCCCAGAAGGCATGCGCACAATGGCCAGCATTTTATATAGTGTGAAAGCATTTACTTGAATAAGACCTAGTCGTGGAGCTTTATGAAGCTGGCCGACTGGATGAAAGGAGGAGTATAAATACTCCAGCCAAGAATCATTGAAGCCATCTCATAATTCACCAAGTGCATCAAGCAAACAAGGGCCAGGACAGCCAAGAGGTTGCTAACGCAAAGGGGTGAAGGACTGAAGGTCAAGGGCAGGTTTTCCAGCCAAGAAAAGGTCAAGTTTCTGTATTTTGTTTTCAGATTTACATCATTCTAATAAAGCAAATACACCATCCGTGGTGGGGGCCCTACAGAGGGTAATTGGGACCCAATACTGTGTCCTCTCCATCTCCCCCTTCTCTCTCTATTTTCTGCACATCGTCTTTCAGTTTGTGCGTTAATTCCATCGCAAAAAGAGTGCTGATTTCTGAGTTTTGAAGTACCGATCCTTCTCCGAAGCTTCTGCATCTTACAGTGATATCAGAGCTCACTTCAAGGACAAAGATTCAGCAAAGAAAACCAGAAAATTTTTTCGCTCGTGAGGTTGGTTTTTAGACACCGGTGGACTACCCCTTTCGGAGTGACTCCTGTCCCTCGAAGGACGGTTGGTTTTTAGCCTCCGGAAGCCTCCAGAAGTCTCCAACACAGATAGTGGATGGTCAGATTGCGTTTCGGAAAGGAATTGCATTTTCCCGCTATGGCGAGTTTCGGCGACGAGAGAGAACCAGAACCATGGGACCAGAGTGCACTAGGCAGCCCAGCTAGGGCACCCTGCTTGAGTGTCACAGACATGTTCCAGCAGATGATGCGAGCAATCGCAGACCAGACAACCAAGTTGGATGAGCAGAAGGCGCGGATTTTGGCTCTGGAGGAGCGTTCTCGCTCTCCAGCGTCGCGTTTTCCATCTCCTTCTCCCTCTCCTTCCGTATCCCAGATACCAGATCCTCGTCACAGGGACCCTCTCGCGGGGCCACAGCCGCAGCCAAGCTCCTTGCTTGAGATGCAGATGCGTGCATTGGAGATTCGACAACGAGAAGACGACGCCATGCGACGAGTGGAACACGAGCGTTACCTCAGAGCTTTGGACGCCAGATTGACACCGGTGGTGTGTGGGAGAGATGGAATTAGGGTTAGGTTAATTCATGTGTGGGAGACATACACAGAGAAGCAAGGGAGAGAGAGAGAGAGAGAGTTGTGGGGATAAGTCAACTCATGGGAATAGCATGAGTGTGTGACTCCCCTATCACACATGTATATTGCACTAGTACACATAGTGCACTTAGTACATTAAAAGTACTAAGTGTACTATGTACTATAACTTATGGGCTTGTACACACTATAAGGGTGGGCATAACGCCTTTACCCCAACAACCTCCCACTTAAAGGCAAAGTGCCCTTAAATGAAGGAAAAGAAAAATCAGCATGTACATGATAATATACAAGGCCATATCAAGGCTGAAACTGGCCTCATCCAATGCCCATCAAGTGTCTGCAATGAGCAAACCGCTCCGGAGGCAAACTCTTTGTCAACAGATCAGCCGGGTTGTCATCCGTATGAATCTTAACAAGCTGAATTTGCTTGTTCTCTATCACCTCTCTGATGAAGTGATACTTCACATCTACATGCTTCATCTTTGCATGAAAGACAGGATTCTTTGCCAACTGGATGGCACTCTGACTATCACAATGCAACAATGGAATATCCCCTGTATAGCCCAAATCAACCACTAACCGAGATAGCCATAATGCCTCCTTGCAAGCCTCTGTGGCTGCAATATACTCGGCCTCTGTAGTAGATAAGGCAGTGCACTTCTGCATCTTGGATATCCATGACACAGCACCTCCTGTGAATGTAAACACATAACCGGTAGTAGACTTCCGGTTATCTGGATGACCGGCATAATCCGAATCCGTATAACCACGCACTAATGCATCCTGATGAGGATCAATAGACTGCCATCCAAAGCTTTCTTGGTGTACAAGCAGTGATCTATGTCACTTCTCCTGAATTTCTGGGATTTCATGAATGTATCAAATTTATGATACCATTCCCTTGGTGCCTGTTTGAGCCCATAAAGACTCTTTTTCAGCTTGCATACAAGCTTCTCCTTTCCACTCACTGCATAACCCTCTGGCTGCTGCATATATATCTCCTCATGGAGATCACCGTGAAGAAAAGCAGTCTTCACATCCATCTGAATCAAGTCCAGATCATCATGAGCAACCAAAGCCAATACAGCTCTAAGTGTGGTCATTTTGACCACTGGAGAGAAGATCTCATCAAAGTCCACACCATATTCCTGCTTGAAGCCCTTAGCCACTAACCTGGCTTTGTATCTTGGCTTTGCATCTGGTGCAACTTTGAGCCTGTAAACCCACTTGCATGGCAAAACCTTCTTGCCTGCTGGCAAATGCACCAACTTCCATGTTCCATTTTTATGCAGAGAATCCATCTCTGACTTCATGGCACGCTCCCATAGAGCCTTGTCTGCCCTCTGTAAAGCCTCTTTATAACATGAGGGCTCCCCACAGTCAGTAAGCATCAAGTAGTTAACCCCTGGAACAAACCTGTCAGGGGCTCTGGAGGGTCTTGTGGACCTCCGTACCCAATGACCATCATTTGCAGGTTGCTGTCCAGCCTGCATATCACCCATTGGTGGCTCCTGTTCCATGCCATAAGGCTGAAATATCATGCCCGGTATCTCCTCTAACTGTGGTATATCCATAGGGATATCTTCTGCCATCTCTGGCTGTCCATTTGGACCATTTTCAGCACCATTTAAGGGCTGGTTTTCCTGCTGTAATGGTTGATTTACAGCCCTTTGTTGTTGTCCATGATGTCCATCATCATCAAAGATGACTCTGCCAGGCTCCTGTTGCCTTGCAGGCTCCTTCTACATGCATGTTTCATAAAAAATGACATCATTGCTGCGTATAATCTTTCTATTCACGGGATCCCAAAGTCTATACCCCATTTCACCTCTGTCACCATATCCTAGGAATATGCATTTGTGAGACTTAGGATCAAGTTTGGTGTGCATTTCCCTGCGTATGTGCACGTATGCAACGCAACCAAACACTCTCAAGTGCTTGTATGACGGAGGCTTCCCTGTCCATACTTCTTCTGGCACTTTCCCACCAAGCCTCGTGTTAGGTGACCTATTTATAAGATGAACGGTTGTCATAACAGCTTCAGCCCAAAAACCATGAGGTAACGCAGCATTTGACAACATAGAACGGACCTTCTCCTGAATGGTCTTGTTCATCCTCTCTGCTGTCCCGTTTTGTGGAGGATCATAAGGAGTAGAGAGCTCCCTCTTAATGCCTTTAGCATCACAAAAGTCCTGAAACTGTTTGGACATATACTCTCCACCATTGTCGGAACGCAAAGCCTTCAGTGTTTTGCCAGTTTGATTCTCAACATGAGCAACAAACTTCTCAAACACTGAGAATGTATCACTCTTCAAACGAAGAGGATAGACCCACACCTTGCGTGTGGCATCATCTATAAAAGACAAAGTATTTTGCCCCTCCCAAAGAAAGCTGAGGCATCTCACATACATCTGTATGCACAAGCTCTAACTGAGCATCTTTCTGTCCAAGAGCTTTCTTGTGGGGGCACTGTAGTTGCCTACCATATATACAATGCTCACAAAACTGAAAACTTGAAAACTTTAGAGAAGGCAAGTAACCCAAACGAGACAATTGCTCCATTCCTTTGACACTCATGTGTCCCAACCGGCTATGCCACATAGAGATTTCCGGCAGCTCGGTTGCATTTACATTAGCATGGTGACAAACACCTGCATGCATAAAGTAAAGAGTGTCCACCTTAGAGCCTCTGGCAACAACCAGTGAGCCCTTACTAATCTTTCACTTTCCACGACCAAATGTGGTAACATAATCAGCATCATCAAGCTGTCCAGTAGAAAGCAGATTCTTCTTGATCTCAGGCACATGCCTGACATCATGGAGCATAAGCTGTGAGCCATCTGAAAACACAAGCCTCACATCACCTCTGCCAAGAATATTGCATGCATGGTTATCACCCAAATAAACCACTCCTTCATTGCCAGCAGTATACCTGACAAACAAGTCTCTGCAACCTGTGACATGAAAGGAGGCACCTGAATCAATGATCCATGAGTGCATACCATGACCACCTGTAAGAAGTGAATGGGCATCAAGTGAAGATGTAAATAGGACCTCATCCTCACTGCCACCTGCATGTGACACATTGATTTCTTCAATCTTGACTCCACTTTTGCCCTTTGGCTTTACATCTTTGGCTTCATCTTTCTCTTTGTCTTTGCCTTTTCCCTTTTCCTTTTGATCATTTTTCTATTTGTAGCATTGCTTTTTAATGTGTCCCTTCTTGCCACAATAATGGCATTCCAAATCCTTTTTGGAGCGAGACTTGCTCCTTCCCCTTCCTTGGCTTCTTTCTCTTTGTCTTTGCCTTTTCCCTTTTCCTTTTGATCATTTTTCCATTTGTAGCATTGCTTTTTAATGTGTCCCTTCTTGCCACAATAATGGCATTCCAAATCCTTTTTGGAGTGAGACTTGCTCCTTCCCCTTTCTTGGCTTTTCCCCCTTTGCTGGGATCTCCCACGTGCATTCATTGCATTGGACTTTCCAACAGAGTTGTTTTTCCTGTTCATCTCTTCTTGAAGAAGAGCACCCTCAACATCTGCATATGACAGCATAGCATGCGAATTGCTAGTGGCTGTCCTGAATGTATCCCAACTCTCTGGCAAAGTGCATAACAGAAAAGTGGCTTTGAACTCATCGTCCATTGCCAACTTTTGATTAATGACTTGGCTGACAATACCATTAAACTCATTTAGATGGGCTGTCATAGACGCCCCTTCCTTCATCTGAAGACCTATGAGTTTCTTCAACCAATACACTTTGTTGGGCACTTTGTTGGGCATACAAGTCCTGCAATCTCTGCCACATTCCCCAAGCTGTCTTCTCTTCACGAATGCTGAAAAGTAATGAGTCTGACACAGACAACATGATAGTAGATCTTGCCAGCTCATCCATATCTTCCCACTCTTCAGCAGTAAGAGAAGCGGGCATTACACCCCTTTCTTTGATAGGCTTGTGCTGCTTTTTCTGGAGCAACACATTATAGCACTGGGTTTGCCAAATATCATAGTTATGCGAGCCTTCAAGCTTCTTGATGTGAAGCAATGAAGAGCTCTCACCTGTGGTTGCCATAGCAATATGCAACCTGTCAATGCTTGACTCCCTGCAAAATGTGCAAACACTGCACCAAAAGCACACAAAGTGCTCACAGTTTTTCTCCCAAGCTTTATCTCCCACTGCGGAAGCACAAATGCAACTTTTCTCCCACTGTTTGTGATGAAATCACCAAAATCTGGTTGCTGCAGATTTTGGACAGCACCTTAAATGTGCTCTGTTGCCCTTCCAAAGTACTGTACAACAGTACCAATTGCTCACAAATGATGTACCAAACCTGAACCGGCAAGTACAGCAGCTGAAATTGAACCTTTTCCTCACTCAAATCAGTGTACAGCCATGCCAAAACTTGCACAAAGCTGTGCCAAATCTGTACCAGCAGGTACAGTAGCAATAAATGCTCTCCTGGCTGTCCAAATGAGTGAAAATCAGACTTTTACAGTCCTGTACACTGCATACAACAGTCCCGAACAGAAATTGGGCAAAAGCCCCTTGACTGCAAGCTGATTTTTGAGGATTCAAGGCATAAATGTCTTGCCTGCTGCTTTGCCAAGCTCAACAAGCATACGAACTTGAAAAGCCCCTTGATTTAAGATCAATTTTTGATCATACATGGTACATTGACGCACATGAAGGCATCCAGAGTGTTCACGATGCTTCCCCCTGGCCACATATACATCAAGTACATAAAATCCCCTTGATTTACAGGCACATTGAGTGCTTGTAAGGCATCAACACATTATCCACAGCATCAAATGCGATTGCCTGCATGCAAATCAATCCAATCGGCACAAAAGCCCCTTGATTTGCACTGCAATTTGCTGCAATTTTGCCCAAATGTGCGATTTCTCACATCATACAGCATGTATGAGTGCTTAATTGCACGATTACATCAAAAACCCCAAATTTCGACATCCAATTTCTTGCAAATTGATCCTGATTGTGACCAATGTCACCCAATTTTGCCAATTTTGCTCAAAAATTGAGCAATTGGGCACCTGTACCTGCTCAATTGATTACTGTACTTGCTAAATTGCAAATCCCAAAAAAAAAATTGAAGCAGAATACCTTGAAATTTTTGATTTTTCTTTTTGTTGCAGGAAAAGGGGTTGATGATTTTTGCTGTTGCAGAAAAGGGCGGTGGTTATGGAGATCAGTCTGTGCCTGTTTGAGGGTTTACGAAGGGGCTTGCCTCATCAACAGCTTGTCTGCTGGCCCGTTTCAAGCAGGGCGTCCGAAATCTGTAGCGCTAGCTTGTGTATCGAAGAGAAAACCGCCAGCGATGATCGTTTGTGGCGTAGCTCCTACCCGGAATTAGAGTCGCCCCCTTCCCTTGCGCAGTTGTGTGTTACGCACGTGCCCTCAAGCCTAGGTATGCGCCTGCCTTCGCCTGCTGTGCGCTGGAACTCCCGCTGGAACTCCACGCTTCGATTGCTTTTACGTGTCTCTGATTGGCTGTTGGCTACCTATAGCCCACGTAGGCGTGTCGAGCTTGCCTTCGCTCCACGTAACCCAACTTGAGCGCCGCCCGCCAGAGCTACACGGCTCACCGAAACTAGCGACTATAGGGGCTCGCTACGGGTCCTCGCTCACGCCCAGCTGCCTTGCGTGTGATTCAGCGCAGAAGTGGCTGCCCGCCACCTTCTCCTTCCGCCCACCTGCCTGCGACTGCTGCCTAGTGGTTCGATTCTGGCCTCTTCACACACAGGCTGCTGAATGGGAGAGTCGAGCTGCTGCCTGCCTGCGTCAGAGATTCGAAGGGCATCGGCTCTGATACCAGTTGTGTGGGAGAGATGGAATTAGGGTTAGGTTAATTCATGTGTGGGAGACATACACAGAGAAGCAAGGGAGAGAGAGAGAGAGAGAGAGAGTTGTGGGGATAAGTCAACTCAGGGGAATAGCATGAGTGTGTGACTCCCCTATCACACATGTATATTGCACTAGTACACATAGTGCACTTAGTACATTAAAAGTACTAAGTGTACTATGTACTATAACTTATGGGCTTGTACACACTATAAGGGTGGGCATAACGCCTTTACCCCAACAGGCGGCGCCCTCGAATCATTTTCCCGAGAAAATGAATTTCAGTAAGTATAATGGTAAACTCGATCCCACTACTCTTTATTCATGGTTACATCAATTTGAAGCTTACTTTGCCGCAGTTAGGAAAACAGATACTGACAAAGTGATCTTAGCTAGTTGGTACTTGGAAGGTGAGGCCATTCCTTGGTGGACTCAGTGGGCTCATGCCCACACCAGAGCAGGTATGGCAGCTTATGTGTGGGACGAGTTCGTCCGCGACCTTAAGCAACGGTTTCTACCGCCCCACTACCTTGAGTGACTCGAAGACGAGTTCAGGGGAGCGCGTCAGAACGCGCAACCAGTCCTTCAGTTTGCCAATAAAATTTTGACCTTGTGTCTGCAATTAGGCTTATCTGATACGGACAAGAAAGGGCAGTTTTTGTATGGCCTGGACACGCAAATCCAATGGGAGGTGCGTATGTTTAGGCCAGCCACCTTTGAGGACGCACTCTCGCTTGCGCAGAGTGCAGAAATGAAACACAATGGTGGCAAGCCCAAGACTTCCCAGCTGGCTTCTCCCAAGGCTAACGCCTCGGGGGGCAAAAGCCAGAACCAGACGGGGTCTTCCCCAGGACAGAGCCCGGGAGCCCCTGGCTCCAAGAACTCGAACAATGCGTCTAAGCTTACTCCAGACCAAAAAGCGGAGGCAGGCAAGACAGGTGGCAAGTTGAGTGCTGAGGAGCTTTCTCAGTACAGGAAGGAGGGTAGATGTTTCTTTTGTCACACAAAAGGACATACTTCTCGGGATTGTCCGAAGAAGCCTCCAAAGGCCGCCGCCGCCTCCACAGCTTCCGTGGTGAGCACAGCTCCCACACAGACCCCAGCGGCTACCCCTAGTTCTTCAACCCCCGGTGCTTCAGTTGGAGCAATTATTAGCCGGGAGCTCGAAGATAAGCAGAAGGGCGCCCATGACCAGGAGTATGAGCGCAACGAATTGCTCAAGTCCTTTGGCTACATAGGTGGCCAGAGAGTCGTTGTCTTGTTTGACAGCGGCAGCAGGGAGGATGTGATCACGGAACAGGCCGCTAGGCGTGCCCGTTTCGAGCTGACTCCGGTGGACAAACAAGTTGAGGGTTTTAGCACAGGTATGACAACGAGCGTCAAGTATGAAGCTCTAGGTGCTAAGTTAGTGATTCAGGGCATAGAGTTTGTGCGTGACTTTATGTTTGCCCCTCTTGTAGGAGCAGACATAATTTTGGGTATCCAGTGGTTTCACAAGTTTCTTCTTGATTTCAAGTGGGACAAGCACACGTTCCAGATCGATCGGAATGTGTCAAACACCTCGGTGACCATTAAGTGTGAGCCAGGTATTCCAAACTTTCCGCTCATAAGCCACTTGCAGGCTAAGCGAGCAGTTAGGAAAGGCGCACAGTGTGCGATGATTTACATCCAGACAGCCCAGACGGTGGCCAGTGCTTCCGAGAAGTACTCGGTTCTCCATGAAAAGTTCCAGAAGATTTTTCTTCGGGACAGTCTCCCTCCCCAGCTCCCCCCGTCCAGATTGGAGGATCACAAGATTGACCTCCTCCCAGGCTCGGAACCCCCGAGCAAGTTTCTGTATCGCCTTTCTAAGGCAATGGAATCGGAGTTGGACCGCCAACTCCAAGAATTGTTGCAAGCTGGCTTCATCCGCCCCAGCGTGTCGCCATTTGCAGCACCGATCTTGTTTGTCAAGAAGAAAGATGGGTCTTCTCGGTTGTGTCTCGATTATCGTGCACTCAACAAGCTAACTATCAAGAGCAGATTCCCATACCTCGAATTGACTATATTCTCGAGAGGTTGAATGGAGCTAAGGTGTTCTCCAAACTGGATTTAAAGAGTGGGTACCACCAGGTACGGATTGTAGAGGGGGACATCCCCAAGACAGCCTTCCGTACAGAACAGGCTCACTATGAATTTGTGGTTATGCCATTTGGATTGACGAACGCCCCAGCTACATTTAACCGCATGATGATGCGTATTTTCCGGGAGTTGATTGGAGAGTGTGTGTTCATATTTCTGGACGACATACTCATATTTCAGCTACAGTTGAGCAGCATGACATTGACGTGGAGAAAGTCCTTAAGTTGTTGGAAACAAGGTTGCATCCGTACGTACGTACGGATCGATCCGCACCGTACGGAACGTACTGTACGGATCCGTACGCGTACGGATCCATCCGTACGTTTATTTAAAAAAAAAAAAACCCCCCTTTTTGACCTTCACCGTGCGATTTTGGCCTTGTTTTGGATTTTCGCCTGTTTCGCCCAGCGCTCTGTTTCGCTCCGTCTCTGCAGTCTGCACACTGTGCACAGGTAATTCACACGCTCTCTCGCTCATGGCCTATGTCCCACATGATGCATCTCGTACTGTACTCTCTCTCTCTCTCTCTCTCTCTCTCTCTCTCTCTCTCTCTCTGCCAATGTACTACTGTCTACATGATTAATCTCGTCTCTCTCACTCTCTCCCGAGTCCGGGGTCCCTCTCCCTCTCCCTCTCTCTCTCTCTCTCTCTCTCTCTCTCTCTCTCTCTTTCCTCCTTTGGAGTATGCTCTACGCTCTCCCTCTCTCTCTCTCTCTCTCTCTCTCTTTCTTCCTTTGGAGTATGTACTCTGCTCTAAGCTCTCTCTCTCTCTTTGTTTGTGTCACAGAGCTTCCAGGATCCAATATGCCGAAGCCATGCAACCCCTACTGGCAGGAGCACACGAATGTCATCCGTGTTATTAATACGCCGACCCAAGCTGGTTCTGGCACGTGTAGATGGCAGTGCAAGTATTGCAACTTCGAGCTCACGAGCACAATTTCTCGTGTCGTGATACACTTGACAGGTATTGGCACCACCGGCAATTGTGGTGGGTGCAAGCAGGTGCCGCAGGATATCAGAGACAAGCTCATTGCTGAGAATTCATCAACAGCAAAGGGTTCAAAGAAGGTAAGGGGCAGCCAGCACACTCAAGATGCACTTCATGATGCGCTTGTGGGGGAGATGGGTGATTCTTCCACACAGGATAGCCAGTCTACAGGGGGCAGAAAGAGGGCCCGTGTCATGCAGGAGGGTGATGAGGATGATGATGCACATGTGCTGAGACAGAGTACTTTGCCTTCACGTGTGTCATCTCTTTCGTGGGTGAAAGAGAGACAAAAAGTGGCAGAGATGGAGATTGCAAGCACTCTTGTGGAGTGCAACATCTCCTTCAATGTACTGAGGACTGATCAATGGAAGAGAATGGTGAGGGCCATAGCAGAGGTTGGCCACACAGACTCATGGTCCGGGGTGGAGTATAACAAAATGCGTACCACGATGCTTGAAGAGCGGAAAGCCTTGATAGACAAGGCATTGGTACCTGTCAAGGCAAGATGGCAGTCTTTTGGGTGCACCATCATATCTGATGGCTGGAGTGATATGCGTAGACGACACATTATCAATATTTTGGTGTCCTCATGTCTTGGCACATACTTCTTGCGGGCTGTGGATGCAGGAAAGGCAGGAGAATCCATCAGTGCTGAGTTTATTTATCACCACATCAGACAGGCAATTTTGGATGTTGGGCCAGAGAATGTGGTCCAAGTGGTGACAGACAATGCTTCAAATTGCAAGCGTATGGGTGAATTGGTCGAGGCAGAGTTTCCTCGCATTGCTTGGACTCCTTGTGCTGCACATTGCTTGGACCTGCTGATGGAGGATATTGGAAAGTTGCCATGGGTGCAACCTAATGTTGCAGATGCCATGAAGATTACTACATTTTTCCGAAAAAAACATCAGGCTTTGGCCATCTTCAGGAGCCATAGTGCACTTGATATGGTGCGACCCTCGAAGACCAGGTTTTCTTATATATTCTTGGTCTTGCAGAGGCTTTTTAGATTGCGGGACCCACTACTACAGACTGTGGTGGACCCGAAATGGAGGTTTATGCACCATGCACAGACAGAGGCCACTAGATACATTCAGCGGAAAGTGCTTGACGAGGCCTTTTGGACAGAGGTACAGAGCTTGACGGTGGCATTGCAGCCTATCCATGTCCTCCTCCGAATCACAGATATGGAGGGCTCTACTCTTGGACTGGTCTATCATCTCTTCATGGAGATGAAGCGCCATATTGTCACCTGTACGACATTGACGGAGTCTCAGTGAGTGTACACTTGGATATTGTTCTTGGTTGATTATATTAATATTAAATAATATGCACATTGCAACAATGAACAATATGTTTAAAGTTATATTATATAATGACTGTTGGAATGTTGGCTTGTCAATTTGTAGCCGTGGTGACATCCTGGCTATTGTAGAGCGGCGATGGACATTTATGAGCCGTCCCATTCATGGGATGGCTGCATTGCTTCATCCCTTCTACAAGAAGCCAGAGCTGTTTAGTGAGAGCACTCTGCTCACGCAGAAAGATCAGTACATCAACATAATGTACGACGAGGATGAGCAACTTGAGGTTGATGCAGAGATGGTGAGTTTTATGAACAATCTAGGACCATCCTTTGCTAGAGCGGTGGTTTTGAGAGAGGAGGCGACGAAATTTCCTCTCACGTGGTGGCAGAGCTATGGAAGACAAGGTCTTCCAAAGCTGACTCATCTTGCTCTCCGAATCCTCTCGCAGGTACTCTTGACTCTTTCACAATTGCATCCATCTTTAAAGTTTGATTCATTAAGGGTTTTGAGTCTTGACTCCGAAATCGTATCGTGATTCGTGATCGTAGGATTGTTCTGTTGGTGCTTGTGAGCGCAATTGGAGTGCCTACTCCTTGGTTCACACGAAGATCCGCAATCGACTTAGTACCGCTCAGCTGGAGCGATTAGTGTATTGCCGAGCTAACATGAAGCTCGTGCGAGATTATCATGCTTTGGGGGCACCCAAGCAGGTATATTTAAGTTTTAACTGTCGTACGTCTCTTGACACATTTCAATATAAGTCATTTCTTGTGGTTCTGACTTGTCGGATTTTGCTTTTCCACAGGCAGATCCGACCCATGTGAAGATGGTGCCGACCTCTACTGAGGGCGACGTGGAGCAGCGTGTCAGAGACGAGCAGGCAGATATTATACGACTCCTTCATAGAGAGTTGGGGAGCATCGATCGTCGTGTCACAAGGTCACGCGCACGGGCTTTGGCGATACCTTTGCGTGAGGAGGCTGCAGATTCAGAGAGCGCTAGATGGAGGAGCATTCGTCGGGGGAAGCTGCCTGTTCGTACGCAGCGGACTCGGGCGAATGAGGCTGTCACTCTCATTCATACTCAGAGTGAGCCAGGAGATGATGATGTAGCACATGGATCTCATGATACATCTTTCACATCATCACATGTGCCCGTGATGGCAGAGCCTGAGTATGACGACGAGGGCAATGTCTTGACAGATGGGGACTTGCTCTCTTCTGGTGCATCGTCATCATCATCATCATCTGATGAGGAGTTTTGACTCTTAGATCATGTTTCATTGTGGAGTCTAGACTCTGGACTAGCCCTTATGGGCCTTTTGAGGACATTTCTATGATGTAGTGTTGCAGCTTGCTATGTAGTATGTGCATTGTATTCAGTTTGTTTTGAATCTTGATACATTTGCAGCCTTTTGACATGGATGAGAGTCGAGACTTTTGTTGTGTGCACTGTGAACACTGATTCATCAGTTTATATAGAGCTAACTTCTAAGAGTGGTGATTGGTGATTGAAGATTGATCTCTGTCATCTGATTGAAAAATGGTTTTGGTATCTGATGTTTGATTTCTGAAGTAAGAAGTTTTACAACATGCGGCAAGGGTTTTGTGATTACTAATCAAATGCGTATTAGCAAAGACCTTATTAGATTGTCTTGTAGGTCTCTCTCACAATTTAAAATGTATTTGGATCTTTTTATGTTTATTTTGATATGAAATGCCATATAGATTGATATTTTTTACAATGGTACGTATTTTTACGTACACAAAAATTTTATCTGTACGGAACAACGTACAAATACGTACCGTACATTACGTACAGTACGTACACATCAACCTTGGTTGGAAAGCAACGAGCTCTATGTCAATGAAAAGAAGTCAGAATTTTATCTGTTCCAGGTACATTACTTGGGATATATAATTAGTGCCGAAGGCATTCGACTTGATCCGGCTAAAGTGGCCGAGATTGTTGACTGGGAAGTACCTCAGACCGCTTATGACATTAGATCATTTGTGCCGAAGGCATTCGACTTGATCCGGCTAAAGTGGCCGAGATTGTTAACTGGGAAGTACCTCAGACCGCTTATGACATTAGATCATTTGTGGGTATATGCCAGGCATATTCCACCCACATTGACAAGTTTTCTGATCTCTCGGCAGACCTCATCGATCTGCTAAAGGGAGTGAAAACAAGGAGGCAAAAGATTCGAATGACTCCACGAGCGTTGGAGGCATTCCAGAACCTCAAGGTGGCTTTGTCAGAAGCGCCTTGTTTAGCCCTTGCCTCGTGGGACGAACCATTTCAAAAGATCACCGATGCGAGTAACATCGCAATTGGAGGTGTATTGCAACAGCATGGTCATCCAGTAGCTTACATGTCTCGTAAGTTACTGCCCGCCGAAAAGAA
The DNA here is from genome assembly GCF_041138505.1 of Cibotium barometz. Lineage (NCBI taxonomy): Eukaryota > Viridiplantae > Streptophyta > Polypodiopsida > Cyatheales > Cibotiaceae > Cibotium > Cibotium barometz. The sequence continues at coordinate 40,657,966 of NC_141046.1, forward strand.
CTACTCAGTCTATGATCGTGAACTCCTAGCAGTTATACAGGCCTTGGAACATTGGAAACATTTCCTGTATGGCCGTGACTTCGAGGTTCGCACTGACCATCAGGCATTGCGCTGGATTTAGACGATGCTAAGTGCACAGTGGAGTGATCGACAACACCGCTGGAGTCAGATATTCCAGCAGTTCGGTGGCATGATTGAGTACCTTCCAGGAAAGGCCAATCCAGTGGCCGATGCTTTGAGCAGGAAGGGACAAGTATCTATGATTCAGACCACTAGACTTGACCTTGTTGGTACAGGACTAGAAGACATGAAGCACACGTACGCGGATTCCGAGGAATTCGGTACACAGTGGGAACAGGCATTGGATGCCACAAGACCATGCCATTTTCTGATACGCGATGGTTGGCTTTTCTACAAAGGCCGACTATGTGTCATGAAATCATTCCGGGCAGCTCTTCTCCATGATGCCCATGACGCCATTACAGGTGGTCATAGGGGCATGAATTCGACTCTGGAGAAATTAGAACGGCAATACTATTGGCCAAAGATGAGGCGTGATGTGTTTA
>NC_141046.1:40663531-40668531 GCF_041138505.1 Cibotium barometz
AGATTCTGAAAGGGAAAGCTTGTGACTGTTTTACTTGTGGGCATCCTGTACATACACAAGCCTTATTAGGCTGATGATTGTGCTACCTTGATGAATGCCGTTAGTTTTTGGAATGGGCTTAATCTTGCAAAGTCTTACATGAAAGGTGTTTCAGTGGAAACTTCAGGCTTTTTAGACGATGTCCAATTGCAATCCAGTGTCATCATGGTCACCATGAAATGCGTTTCGGTAGCCTTGAAACTTTGAAACACGTTTCGTGTTTCGTGAAACCTTTAAACGCCATTCCTGAAATGCCGTTCTGTGTTCTCACTTTCAAGTCTCTCTCTCTCTCTCTCTCTCACGCTATATAAATGTGTGTTGTGTGTGTGTGTGTGTGTGTGTGTATAGCTGTTTAGGTCCAGCGTTTCAGTAAGCACTTGTCAAGGGGTGAAACGTTTTGGCGTTTCTTGCCTCATTTCAAGGTGAAATGTTTCGGGGCTGAAACGTTTCGCGGTGATGCTGAGTGTCATAGAGATGGAATTTTTCCTACGATGACCATGCCTTTGGATAGATCCTAGGGGTCAAACCTTATAGCTCATGTGCTTACACGTTTTTAAGAATGCTCCAATGCTTAAAACCAGGGATTCTTTCTGCTATGGGACCACCTGTCTCTAGCTCAAAGAGCCACCTCAAAGGGCGTCAATGCCAATGAATGGGATCAGAGCCTATGGATAAGACACCTGCCTCCTGTTAAGCATATGGAATTTTCAACGTACATTCTGTTATTGCTCTGAAGTTCTTCTGGCCTTTTTCCAAGGGCTTAGAAGGATGTGTACTATATGTCAGTCCAAACTAGCTGCCAAATCTCTGAAGATCCCAATGATTTTTGCACCAAGGATTTTTCTGCAAGAGGCCTTCAAGATACACCAAACTGACACTGAACAGACTACCACGGAGTCGTGTGCTGGATGGGAGTAGGCTATGAAGCCCTTCCTACTGTGTAAAGGTCACAGAATTTGAGAAGGGCCTTGAAGGGTAAGAGAAGTCATCTCCTCTTGGCCAGCCACTCCCAAGTGAAGACACACACTACTCTTAATAGATGTTGCAAGGCCTGATCCACATGTCTGCAAACTTGTGCCGCGAACAAAAATCAAGGTGACTCTTGTTGAGTCAGTTTGCATCAATGACAATTTTCATGTAGTCAATGCAACTTCCATCCCTTTAAATCAATCTGTGTATTGTACGTCCCAAAAAACACCTCTGACGGTTCTAGGCCTGTTACATATAATGAAACTTTTTTGTACTCTATTTGTAACCTCCTGATCTGTTCTTCAAGGTCCCACTACACCGAAAAAGCACAGCCTTTTAAGAGCCAAGAGTGCCTCCAGCACCTCATTAGGACTATTTTTTGAGCCTCTGCTGCAGACTTTCATTTTTTTAGTAGATATGGAATGGTCACTTCACTCTTACCACCATCTAAGGATGTACATTCTTAACCTGCCTTGCCAAGATACACATCATGATAGTTTTCTGGCCAATTTCAATCGTGCAGATTCAAAGACCTCCCTGCCCATGGGAATATTACATCTATTGTCAATTGGATAAACGCATTCCACAAGAAGAGGTACTGGTCAATGACTTTCAAGGTTTGCTTAAAGCTCTATCATGATGTCTCACTGAACTAATATTGTGTGATGCTTTGTAGAGGGCTAGCTTTGGTCGTGCTTGGAAAATGCATACATATGAAGACTGCAGCATCATGGTTTGTGCTTACGGAGAGCGTGGAACATTACAGGTCAGCTATGCTTCACTCGGGTTGTTGAAATATTCTGGTAGCAGTGCTTTGTCAACCCTGAAAGGAACATGACTTGGCAGGATGTGGTGAACTCATATCTAGCCACTGGTCAAAGGATGGACGAACTTCTATGCATGTACTACACCATAGAAATGCTACGCATGCTGGAAGTTTTGCATTCAGCTGGGATTATTCATGGGGACTTCAAACCAGACAATCTGCTAATACGCAATGAAAGGTAAGATAGGCATTGTTCCATACCTTGTATTGACGGGGTATGCATGTACATTAGGGAGTCTAGAGGGCTTTAGGTCCTGAATGTGGATTATAGGCACAATCTACATGTGAAAGGACCGGCTTGGGGGGACAGTTGGAGATCTAGCATTGCGTGTGTACCATCAATACAATTTTATTGATGGCCACCTTGAAGAGTTGAGACATTCTACACATGGAGGCAGTGGTACACACAGGTGATGCCAGATCTCCATGTTTCCCCCCAAGCTGGTTCTTTCACATGTGGACTGTGCCCATAATCCACATTAGGGACCTAAAGCCCTCTAGACTCCCCTAATGTACATGCATCTCTACAGAAATTCCCATCTATACAGGGTATGCAACAGGTATTCTTATTCAAAGTGCATTCAGTTGGGTAAGTTCCAAGTCCCAACCCACACGAAAGGCATAATGACTCAGCAGCCTAGCTTGATTTCACACATTTTTTGTTTAGTCTCAGAATGTTTGTCTGCCCGGGGTCCAGATGAATGATTTTGTAGAGCTAAAGACATCTTTTGCCATTAATTGCAGTGAGTTACTGGAAGATTGGGCACCCGATCGGCCAGGATACTGGAAGAATCAAGTATGCAGAAGGCCTGAGGTTTAGGTGTTTTTGATAAGTTTGGGAAAGTTACAGATTTGCATCTTCATGTACTGCAGGGGTTGTGCTTGATTGATTGGGGGAGGAGCATCGATTTGAAGCTATTTCCACCCGACACAGTGTTAGAGGGTGACTGCAAGACTTCTGGATTTCGTTGCATTGAGATGCAACAGCAGAGACCATGGACCTACCAGGTATATTACAGCACAAGCTTGATTATATCAAGCTTATTACACCATGCATGCCACTCATTAACGATAGATCCATCTTGGTCTCGTAACCTACGGATACCATCTCTCCGCCTATGGGGGCAAAATAACCGGAGCATGATCGGAGAAAGTAGTGCCTGCCAAGATACCAATCATGCCCCCACGACCGCAAGCCCATTGATCCACATAGAATCTCGAGAAAGATTGGGGCTGGTGCTTCTCCTGTCAGACCTCGAGAAGCACAGACTCTCGGGGCTGCGTCTAAACTTTGATAAGTGCCAAGGGTCTTGTCTCCTAAGAGCCAAGATCAACTCCTCCCAAGCAGAGTACTTTGAGCCAGAAACTGTAGCCATGCCTCCTCCGAGTCTATCCTCTGTTGACTCTATCATGTTAAAGTTCCCACCCATACAACAACAGTCGGCTTGTGAAAAGGGATTGCAAACTGTACTCTAGAAGGTGGCTCTGCCTACAATGACTTTCGGAGCATATACATTTAGAAAGCCCACACAATCCTTGCCAATCCTGATGGTAAGCCATTGAGCCTGACCAGTGTCAATGATGCCTGAGCCAACTATTGCGGCAAGAGTTGCTGACACAAATACAAACTCCCTCCTATGTCCTTGGAGGGGCCAAAAGAGGGAGACTAGAAAGTGTGACTCTTGCCTGGTAGAATCTCCTCGCAGCGGCGGGAACGCCCCTCTGAAATATGGTGCTCTTGGAGGAAGAGAATATCAATGGGTCCCTCAACTGTTGCTTTATAGAGCTCTCCTCTAAGGACGCCATGCCTCTGAGAGCACTGAGGCCCTCCCAAACCCTGAATGTTCCATGAGGCAATCCACATATCTAATCTCTATGGGAAGCGGAACTATCGGAACTGCCCTCCACTCGAAGAGTCTTGGGCGTGGGTTTCGATGGGGAGTAATCGTCAGTCCTAGGATGAAGGCACGCCAGATGGGCGCAGATCTTGTCCTCCATGTGATGCCACCTTGTCCGAGCTCAAGAGTAAGCATACTCTTGACTCCACCTATCGCAATGTAGGTATCTGTAGGACGGGGAAAGAGGTACTGCTACTGAGATATGAAGGAACACAAAGAGTAGCACCTCCAAGTTGGAGAACACCACCTCCCCGTTCTAATCTCTTTGGCTTGAGCCTCCCAGCTCCATCCGAGCCAGGGGCCAAAGATGGGTAAGCATGTCGGTGATGCGCAGATCATGTAGGTCATGACAGAGCTCGGCTCCCTTCCCCTGAATGGCGGCAGACACCGAGTCCGTGTCCCATTCTGTGCTCGGGGCTGCACTCAAGGGGAAGGAGAAGATCATCGTGCCACTCTCTAGTGTGGAGGCCCTAGAGTGATGAAACACCACACAAATCCGCATGGGAGCCACTGTCTCCTCGAAGATACCAGTTCCTTTGATGAGGAGACATCGGAAGAAACTGTAATCAGCTCGCTGGCCTAGAACCTTGGAGGGACCACTTGGCGACTCTAACGGGAGAGCCCTCACCCGGGAGGCTGTGAAAGTCATCTCAACTCGCTCTGAGAAGCGATGAGTCAAGCGGCGGATTGAACTCGCTAGTTGCCTTCACTCTGGGTCTGGCGTGGCCGGATGGCGGTGGGATAGGATGGGCAGAGGGAGGGGAGCGAGGGGATCCGAAGGAGATGGGGCAGGGCGGAGATGAAGGTTGGGGGGATGGGGAAATTGCGTGGCGGGAGAGGGAAGCGGAAGGGAGGATTTCTCTTGAGAGGAAGGGCCGGTCGACGAAGGCTCGGTAGGGCCAGAATCTGGGAACTTGGAGAGGAATCTCGATAGGGTAACGGCCTCCAAATTGGCGGGAGGGGGGGGGGTTCTCTTGGACTATCTGACAAGGACAAGCTCTAGCGAGATGCCCCATCTGCTTGCATATGAAGCATTGGCTTGGGAGGCCAGAGTAAGTTACTCTTTGTAGAATAGGGGCTAGCCGGAGGTAGGAAAGAGATATGGCATGTGGCATTGTCTTTGACAAGGCTATGCAAATGCAAAGGGATGGAATCTTGGCCGCCTGAGCAAGAACTGAAGCGGTGGTGGAGAGGGATTCCATCACTCTCTTGATAGCACCACCTATCATTATGAGAAGAGGAAGGTATTCCTTCCCAAGGCTTGGGAA
>NC_141046.1:40681031-40713531 GCF_041138505.1 Cibotium barometz
AAAAGCTCAAAAGCTACCATTTAGAGGGTTCATGTAGAATCATTCTAAGGGCCATATACAAGGATGATTAGATTGTTCAAGCTTGAAGGAAGAAGTAGACGTGTCAATGATGAACACCCTTAAGAGGATGCAAAGATGGTTGAGAATACATCTCCGTGTGCTCTATTTGTCTTTTCTTCTATGAGGTCGCCTCAGTTGATAAGTCCATGGCATTGTCAGAAATGCATAGTGGGGGCTCTCAACCAATTTTGAGAAAAGGAGAGAAATCGCTTTCTGTAGGCCAATAATTTTTGACTAAGGATTAAACAAGCCGAGAAGGTCAAAGAAAGAGAGCAAAGAAGAAAATTTATTGCCGGTCTCTCAAGCCTACTATTAGGGTAGAGGTTTATATGTTTCATCCTCGTAATCTCAGTTTTGCTATGGATCTTGCTCTAAATTCTGAACGCAAAATTTCTATTTCTAGGGATTCTAGAATGTAGGAAAAGTCTTATGCAAAGTCTTCTAAAACATATTTTCCTTCGAGAAAGTTTGATAAATCCAAGATGCATAAGCATAAAGATGTAGCCAAAGGAGATGTTTGAAAAGACAATAATAATAAACCCTGAAATGGCCAGATAAAAAATCGTATTGTCAAATGTCACAAGGAAGGTCACCTTGTACTAGATTGGGAAGAAAAAGAACTCTGCGCTTGTGGCTCATCTTAACATTATTGAAGAGGACGACGATAATTATATCAAGCATAAGGGTAATTTTGATCCGAACTATTTGGATGAAGGTAAGATTCCTATGCATGCTTTGTTGATCAAGGAAAAATAAAAGAAAAACAAATTTCTATTTTGCATGATGATGGGAAATGTAAAGTGAAAGAAGCTACATTTCTAGGAACTAGGTATAATTGCACTAAACAGGTAAGAATCTAGAGTTGGAAATAGACTCATTGAAAGAAAAGAGAACATTTTTTGTTGCTCTTTTGCAAGGTGTTGATGTCATTTTAGGAATGCCATGGAGACATGAACATAATCCTTAGATTGATTATGACACCCATACAATATGGTTAATGAAAGACGATAGATAAATTATCACTCACCAGTGTTAGACTAAGGGTGACATAGGACCTCTATTAACTCATGCCCAAGCTAAAAGCTATAAGAACTAAGGAGAAGACATTTTGATTCTTGTCAACCAGCTTAGTGCTTAGGATTACTCTAAACCAAACGTGTCTCATGATCCTTTCATTTCTAAGTTCTCCAACTGCTTTATTGATTACCTACCTCCTAGTTTACCTAAACCTTGTCCAGAAGATCATAAAATTGAGATAATCCCTGGAAGCTCTCCGCCATACATAGCTCCTTATCGAGTTAACATGCTTGCGCAGAAAGAGATTTAAAGACAAGGAAAAGAATTGTTAGAGAAAGGACTGATTAGACCCAACAATTCTCCATTTGGTTCTCCAATTATTCTTGCTAAAAAGAAGAATGGGACATATCGAATGTGTATCAATTATCATGCTTTAAACAAGATTACTTTGAAGAACTGACATCTGATACCATGAGTGGATGACTTGCTAGATAATCAGGGAGCACAAGTTTTTAGAAAAATTGACATCAAGTCCGGTTATCACCAGATTCAAAAGGATGAAGGAGATATTTGAAGCCTACTTTTAGAACCCAAACCGGTCACTATGAGTTTTTAGTTATGCCATTTGGTTTAACTTATGCCCTGGCTAACAGAATGATGAATAGAATATTTTTGATGCATCAAAATTTTATTAAAGTGTTTTTTGATGATATCATAGTTTTTAGTGGGAATCATCAAGAGAACAAACATCATTTAGAAAAAGCGTTCTCACTTCTTCGAGAGAATTAATTCTATGTCAATCTTGATAAGAGGAAATTCTTTCAAGAGGAAATTGAATACTTCGGATATATTGTCTGTGTTTTGATGGTTTTCAAGTAGAGACCCCAAAAAGATGGAAACCATTCTAACTAGCCTAAACAACATGATATTCACAAACTTTGCTCTTTTCTCAGCTTGTGTAGCTACTTATAGGAAGTTTGTTAGAAATTTTGCATATATTGCACATCCTTTAATCGAACATCTTAAGAAAGCTAGACACTTTGATTATACTAGTAGACAAGAACACTCCTTTTGGTGATCGTGCTAGGGAAGGAGCAGGTGGAAAGTAGCACTCTTGGGGATGATGGGGAAAAGTAGCACAATAGTAGCGGAAGTATCTCCCAAGTGTGAGTAGAAAGATAGTGGTGGTGGATGTGGTCAAGAAGAAAGGCTTAGAATGGCGGAAGAATCAAGATTGTGAGGCTAAGAGATGAACTTTGAGGTATTATGAGTGGGATCAAGTGCGGGAAGAGAACTTGGTTTACATTCAACTATGCTGCATTCTAGGTTTGGCTTGAAAGAGTGACCTTTAGCACCATTACGAGTGGGATCAAGTGTGGGAAGAGAACTTGGTTTACATGCTGCATTCTAGGTTTGGCTTGAAAGAGTGATCTTTAGCACCATTACGAGTTGGTACTCTAGAACCTACATTAGGGACATCCAGATAGTTTCCTTTCCATATTTTTGACCATTTTAAAACTTGGTTAAACCGGGAAAGAGGAGGATAGGAGAACTATAGAAGCCTAGAGGAATGGAGAAAATTTAGATAGCCCTATGAACAGTGAGGAGAACCATCAATCAGGCAGAAGTCGAGGAGCAGAGGACATTGGTGGGAACCGGAATCTTGGAAATCAAGAAGGGAAACCAACTGGCTGGTTAGAGGAAAGAAGTGAACCCAAAATTTATACATATGATGACAATCCTAACATGGGCGAATGCTTACAAGAGGGAAAGAAGTGAACTGGAAGATTTATACAGATGAGGACAATCTTGACATGGGTGAATGCTTATAAGAGGGAAAGATGTGCCCTATGTAGTTAGCTTAGGGGAGGTCGGTGCTAAGTGAAGTATTGCAAGGAATTTCTAAGCCTACGTTTGTTGATAATCAATATGCATGGAAGTTGCATGGAAGGAGACTTGTCCTGAGCAAGGAAATATCGATGATGTAGCAGACAATCGGTGCCATTTGAGGATGGGAACATGTAGAACCATGCAGAGGGATGTGGAAGAGAAGACTTGTAAAATCATTAGCAAACAAGAGTAGCGAGCAAGAGGCTATGAGGGTGCTAGAGCACAAGAATCAAGATCAAGAGATTCAAGAACAAAAACCTCAGAGGAATCAAGGGGAAGGAACATTAGGGGAAATTTGGACTCAAAGTGGGCCCTTTAAGGATTTGTACTCATTCTGTCTCTACAAAAATGGGCTCATGGTGAAATTTTACAAATCAACTTAGAAGTGAGCGAAGTTTGGACATTTGGAATCTACTCTTCGCCAATGATATATAGTATGATGGACAATTTTGCATATTCAAGAAACCTTTCCAATGATATATAGTATAACAGGAAATTTTAAAAATTCAAGAAGTCCCCAATTTTGTGTTGATTTGCAAAACTTTTACCATGAGCCCATTTTTGTAGAGGGAGAATGTGTACAAATCCTTAAAGGGCCCAATTTGAGTCCAAATTTTTCCTAATGATTTGGAGTTAGAGCTCTAGAACACGGAGGGCAAGAAGAAGAAGAAAAAGGCAGACAACTAGGTGCAATGGCCATGAAGTACCCAAAGTTCAAAGATTTAGAGTGAAGAAGATATAGATTCACAAATCTTACATTCGAAATGACATTTTTGGCTGCCAAAGCACCAATAGATAGAGAACTTCGCCACGACTCTAGGAAGTAAAGCCACTAGTTGGTATGCAAAATATGGGTTGGACCACTTCCAGACATTTGATGAGGTGAATAAGGCCTTTTTAAAGAGGTTTTGGAGAGACAAAAGTAGCACAAATGTGTTGGAAGAGCTGGAGAGGCTGTCATAAAAGAAGCGACCTACAAAAGATTATGCAGTAGAATTTAGAGCGCTTCTGATGCGGTTGGACCAAATCAACAAGCCAACATCATCCACATTAAGCTAATGTTTTGTAAGGGAATTGTGTAAAAAGCTTTAGCCTAGCATTAGCATCATTAGATTTGGAAACCCTTACATTTAAACAATGAGGGTAGAGAGGATATTGAGCCAGACCAAGAAAAGATCTAAAAAAGTAAAGAGAAGGAGTAGGAGTCTTCTGATTTTGAATCCAGAAAAGGAACTTTTAACTTTTAGTCTAGTTCAAATTCGGATGCTGTGAAGAAGAGCAGAAGCCCCAGAAGAAAAAGGACAGGAAAATGGATGCTTATGGAGAGCTGAAGGCTGCACTGGATAAGCTTGCTGTTTGCGGAAGGATATGCAGGATCTAGATTGAGACTGGTTGTGTGGTGTGCTAAATGTAACAATCAAGGCGTAACCACACAACTGACACTTGCAACTACAACACTAGGAACAAGAATCCTAGAGTGGCTTAAAGGTAGTATCCGGCACCAGAAGCCAATCAGATACCTATTGAACCTCTAAATCGACCTGCATATAGGAGAGAAGGTGGTAGTTATGTAAAGAGGGGCTGTATTAACATGCTATATTAACATGCATATAGGAGAGAAGGTGGTAGTTATGTAAAGAGGGGCTGTATTAACATGCTATTACTATAATACACTTGGTCATAGATGGTCAGATTGTCTTTTGTGGCAAAAAAACCAACATGAATTGCAAGACTCAAGAAAGAAGTTGGACATAGGCTTGGGAGCTGATGATACAATTGTTAACATGGTAAAGGTGTGGACGCTGACCCTATTGGTGGATAGGGAGAGATTGGCCCAGAAATGATGGCAATAATGAGGTCACAAGGGACTATGGAAAAAGTAACAGATGTGAATTTCGGTCAGGATAGCAAGCTAAAACTAGAGCATTGGGCAAGACAACAGGGAGTTTGAGAACATGTCACTAAACTTGTGAAGAAATCACAAGCAGTGGTCTGGACAATGTAGGAAGACCCAAGCCTAGGAGAGCAAGTTGATCAAGGAAGAGCATTGTAGGGAAGAAGACACAATGCATTATTAATATAAAAGAGAAAACATTGCAAGAGTTCATAGGAGGAAATTCCTCATGTACTTGCACCATTGGTCCTACATAAGCCTTCAAGTTTGATACAAGGAATACATCTTGTATTTTGGTGGTGGATGGAAGCAATAATTGATATGCAACTTCTCCAACCCTTCTTAACACTTGGTAAGGACCATAATATTGAAGGGAAAACTTAGTGTTAGTATTACCCTTGAGAACCATATCTTGATTTCGGAATCCTCAAAAAGACATAATCCCCTTCCTTGAATTCCAATGGTCTCCTCTAAGCATCCTCATATTGCTTCATCCCTTACTCGGGAAGTATTTATGTTCTCTTTGCATTGTTCAAGGAGCGCTTGCATATTCTCAACTTCCTCCCTTGCATTTGGATTCACCATATCTTGCTTAAAAGAAACCATAGGCACATTCACCTTGTAACCATACATTGCTTTGAATGGCGACATCCCAATACTCAAATGGTGAGTACTTTTGTATGCAAATTCAACCATATGCAACCACTCATCCGATACATGTTGCATGTCATGAAAATAATGCCTCAAGTAGTTTTCCAACCATTTGTTAACTCTCTCTGTTTGGCCGTCCGTTCCGGGCTGATAGGCCATGCTTGGAGTCAATAATATTCCCATGCTCTCAAAAAGAGTTCTCCGAAATGTACCCATAAACTGCACATCCCGGTCACTTAGAATTTGTTGTGTGTGGCAAACCATGCAACTTGAACACATGTTCCATGAATTGCTTTGTGACCATAGAACTCGTATGTGTGACCTTTGTGGGAATGAAATGGGATGCCTTCATCAACAATTGATCCACAACCATTTAAATGTTGTCCCACCCTTTCCTTGTGCAAGGAAGCCTCATAATAAAATCCATAGCTATGTGAGTCCACTTGCCATCGGGAATGGGCAAGGGTTGTAGCAAAGCACCGGGCTTATGAGTGGAGTCTTTTTTGCTTTGACAAGGCATAAATTTGGAAACAAAGGCATGCACATCCTTCCACATGCCATTCCAATGAATGCTCTTCCTCACTTTATCATACGAACCTACAAAGGGTCCAAATGTCCTGCCATCGGGGAAGAATGCATCTCTTCAAGAACTTTCAACTTGTAGCTTGAGTTTGGAACTAAAGACACTCCATCCTTATAGTACAGAAGATAATTTTGCAATCTAAAGTGAGGCAAATCTTCCTGTGATCCATGTTGTAATTTTTTTAATCATGGGGCTTCCACCTCATCATTCAAATACTCCTCTTGTATGTCCATGTACCAATCATGATGCACTTCCAAAATTGACATAAGTGTACGTGCCCAGATTCTAGACAAAGAATCGGCCACCACATTGTCTTTGCCTTTTGTATATGTGATCTCAAAATCAGAACTTTGTAATAATGCCAATTATCTCTTTTGCTTGGGTGAAAGAGTGTTTTTAGACATAAAGTATTTCAATACTGTATGATCACTCCTCACATAGAACCAGCTACCACCCATAGAGGTAATGATGCCATTTCTTGATTGTATGAAAAATGGCAATCGTTTCTCGATCATAAAAATGCATAGCCTCCTCTTTGTAATTCAACTTGTGACTCTCATAGGCAATAACCCTATGGTCTTGATACAAAACAACACCAACTCCGCTCCCATAAGCATGCGCTTGTATGGCGAATGGTTTGGTGAAATCTAGGCATACTAAGACAGGGGCCGATAGGTAAGCCTCTTCAAAACTCTTGTCGGCTATTACATCCCAAAATAAGGCCTCCTTCTTGAGTTTCTCGGTGAGGGGTGCTGCCACTTGTGCATACCTCTCAATGAATCTTCTATAGAAAGAAGATAAACCCAAGAATCCTCTTAATTGAGTAGTATTTTTAGGTTTTGTCCAATTTCTCACACATTCCACCATTCTTGGGATCAAGCTTTATGCCATCCTTGTTCACAATGTGCCCAAGGTATTCCACCTCACTAGCCATGAAAGTGCATTTTCTTTCCTTTGCATATAATCAGTTGGCTCTTAATACATCCAACACTTCTTTTACATGTTGCAAGTGATCATCCATGTTCTTGCTATACACCAAGATATCATTGAAGAATACAAGCACCGATTTGAACAAGTATGGTTGTAGCTTCTTGTTTATCAATACTTGAAATGTAGCGGGTGCATTGCATAGCCCAAATGGTATCACCATGAAGTGGAAGAGACCCCTTTCGTTCCTAAATGTAGTTTTGTACTCATCTCCCTCCTTCATGTGTATTTGATGATATCCCGATCTTAAATCAATCTTAGTAAAAACACTTGCACCTTTGAGCTCATCAAGTAGATCATCAATCCTACGTATTGGGGATACCTATTCTTGATTGGTGATCTTGCTGAGATCCCTATAATTAATGCACATTCAAAAAGATCCATCCTTCTTCTTCACCAGCAAGACGGGTGAAACAAATAGTGATTGACTAGGCTCAACCAATCCCATTTCTAGAAGCTCCTTAACTTGCTTCGCCATTTCATCCTCTCTACTTTGGAAAGATGGTACGTAGGTTTGTTCACCGGTTTTGCATTGGGATGAAGCTCCACCCCATGATCAACATCTCTCCTAGGTGGTGGCAAGCATTTAGGCATGTTGAAGACATCCTTGTACTCTTCAAGAATCTTTTTCATGCCATCATGATTCATTGTTTTGCCCTCCTTTTGAGAATTAGTGTAAAGCTATAATGCATATATATAGCTCTCTTTGTTGACCTCCTACTTGAGTTGAGTGGCATTGTAAGCTTCCACACAATATTCCCGTACAAGGTGACCATGCTTTGCATATGCATAAAGCTCATAACTTTTTCTAAAAATCCATGAAAATTGGCCCAAGTGATGCAAGCCAATCACAACCCAACACCACATCAAACCGATCCCAACTCAAGCGCTCTTAAATATACCATGCAAGTGTGGTCTTTTGAGAGCACAATCTTTGCATTTGGGCAAACCATATTGCATTCCAAACAATCAACATTAGCCACTTGCACTTGTGACACCCAAGATAGACTAATGGGTTGCATTCTCAACTTTTGCAAACACTTTTGATTCACAAAACTAGGCATGCTTCCACAATCAACAAGTAAATGTGCCACTCTTCCATTAATGCTCCCCTTGAGACACATAGTTTTATCATTTTTGCATCCCATAAATGCTTAATAAGATAAGGCACATAACTTGACATCTTCATTTGAAGGTTCTAAACCACACCATATTTGGATATCCATCGTCATAATTTGGGTTTTCATTGCATTCGCCACCCACCTGGGTCAAAAGGAAACTCACCCTTAGACTCATAGCAATCATCATCCACCACTGTCTCATAGCAATCATGAAAGATTTCAGCATCTTCCCCCACATCTTCATGATTGGCTTCGGTGAGGATCAAGCTGAATGAAATTTTCTTTGCCTTGCAAACCTTGAAGTGCTCCTTATTCCACTTCTCACCACATTTGTAGCATAGCAACTTAATATTTTAGTCATTGATCTTGTCCTCAGGGAAGTTCACTATATGTAAACTCTCTATATCATGTGCATTCAACGCCTAATTAAAAAACCCCTTATCTGTAAGTTTTTCTTCATGAATTAAACACACCCTTTTTCTATTCAATCTGTAAACACACCCTTTAAATGGTACCCTTATGTATGTAAAAAATGTGTTAAAAAAAGATCAAAAAACCCCTTCTGTTGAACCCACATGCTACGCTTACATATTTATGAGTGATCCCGTGCACCCCCCCAGATCTTGTCTTCCTTGAGTACCGTACTCTTATTGACCATATTTGAAGGTTTGTGATCCCTAGTATTTAACTTTTGGGTAGCACCACCAAATCTGAAATTTCCTTTGTCACCCTTACCATACACTGTAGGGTACTTAGGAATAGGAGTATTTGCATGAAAATCAGTTGATGACTTTCCCAAGAGAGTAGATGATTAATCTCCTTTTGATTGAGGTTTTGGGAACATAGAAGTAGTATACTTGTCCTCATAAATCTTTGCTAACATCATAGCTTTACTCAAGCTTGAGGATCATTGAGCTTTGACATCCGCCCTTATGTTCCTTCATAGGTATTTGACAAACTTCATCAGCTTAGTTGTTTCACTCATGCCTTCCACCTCCAAAGATAGATTCAAACATTGTTGCGAGATAAGTACTCTCTCACAATCTTGTATAGTTGTTCCAAGTCATACCACTTATAGTAGATTCTCCTTTTGAAGCTTTGAGGTAAATGTGTCACGCATTTTCTCCTTGAAGGCATCCCATGTAGTGATCACATAGTTGTCGGTGCTAAGATGTCGCCACCAAGTGTGAGAATAACCCTCAAGATGTAAAGTGGCATAGTACACCTTGGCAGTCTCTGTAGTACGAGGATTGAGTGCAAAGTATAAGTCCATCTTGTTGGCCCATTTCTCAAACTCCTCATTTGTATTGTCTTCACTATTAAACTTAGTCAACACTACCTTATCTTTGATGCCCTTAAACTCATCTTCATTGTCTCGAGGAGGAGCATTGTAATTGTAACAAAAAGAGGGGAAAGCGACATTTATAGCGTGGACTTTATAAAAGGATCTGGAAAAGTGTCGGGGCATAGGTGTCGCTACAAGCACCACTATAAGCGTCATTAGTTTTTCAATGCTATAAGCACTGCTATATCCCATGGTATAACCATCGCTATATTCCATTGTATAACCGTCCCTATATTCCACAGTATAAGGACTGATATTTCCCACGTTATTCTCGCTGCGCTTGAGCGGCGCTAATAAAAAACGACAACACCATTATTTCCACCGGTCAACGGTGCTGATAAAAAACAATAGTGTTGCTATTTCTTTCGCTTAGTGGTGGTGATAAAAAATAACAACGTCGTTATTTCCGCCACTCAGTGGTGGCGTTGGTGAAATTTTTTTTTGGGGAAAAAATTGGGGAATTATCCTCAATCTGCCCCAAAATTTTTTTAATTCTATATCTTGAAGGCAGTGCTAATTTGTATAAACAAACATATTGACCTATGAAAATACATTTGAAACATAGTATCTTTTGAAATATTAATTCTATATCTTGAAGACAGTTCTAATTTGTATAAACCAACATATTGACCTATGAAAATACATTTGAAACATAGTATCTCTTGAAATATTATTTATATTAAATTCAAAATGCCATAAAAGGCGAGTTACATCCAAAATTCCATAAAAGTCGAGCTAGATCGCGAGTACGGTGGTGTTACACAACATAAAACACAATAGGCAACTATCCTCAATTAAATCCAAAATGCCATAAAAGGCGAGTTACATCCAAAATTTCATAAAAGGCGAGCTAAATCAAGTATGGAGTTACACAACATAAAACACAATAGGCAAGTCTCTACTCATCCTCCTCCTCCTCATCCTCCTCGTCCTCCTTGCCTATTGCCTCTTTGTCATCTTCCTATATCACACAAGATTAAGTAATATTAAAACACAAATTAGATAAATTTTTAAAAGCTTATAGAATCAAAGGAATTTAAACTTTTAAAACTTGTTCAAACAAGTAACATACAGCAAACATAGCTTCATAGTTCAAAGAGACACCCTATTGTCCTTGCAATCATTCAAACGCGTTCGAGATCCTGTTGTGATAAGCAAAGAGACACCCTATTGTCCTTGCAATCATTCAAACGCGTTCGAGATCCCGTTGTGATAAGCAAAGTTATACTCCTCATGAGAAGGAGAACGGGCCACCACATTTTCCTACATTATAAACACACATTAAAAAAGAACAATTTACATAAGTTTTAATTATTTAAAAACCAAATTTTTGAATACAAAATGTTAAGGACTCAAATACTTACAAAAACTGAGCAAGGAAAGATGGCCTTTCACTCGATCTAGGATGAGAAGCCCCTCTTTTATGCATGTGTACTCGGGCTGCTTCTCTTTGTTGTTGGAATAGATTGGGATTTTCTCGGTATGTTCTCCTAGCGGCTTAATTCCACCACGCTTGATGGCCTTAGCAATAAATGATTTCCTATGACTCACATGTCCCTGCATACTATCCAGCATCTTAAGGTCATTAAACTGTAAGTCGGGGTGTGGTAAAGGAAACTCTATCTTCAATACACTTAGAATCTATTGCTTCTTTAAATTTTAAATTGTCTTGATTTCTCCAAGTAATGCTCCAAAATTTTCTAAATTCAAGATTTACAAGTGATGGCATACGTGCTATGACATGCTTGCCCTTGCTATCCTCAATGATACTGCCATGTGTCCTCCTCACATGGTTGTAGGCAGATCCTCGATGAAGTGGTGTAGGGTTGTGAAACATACTCTGATGGGAAATTGGAAGAAGATTTATTACTACCCCCAAAACACCCACTAGTAACCACCCCCACTAGAATGACGAGAAGAGGCAGACCTCCTATCTGATGAGGATGTGGTATGAGGTCATGGACTAGGTGCCACAGAAGAAAAGGGAGCGAGCTGGTTGTAACCTCCACATGAAGGCCAAGCACCTTGAAATGGACTAGATACTCCAATAGGAGTGGATAAGGGTACATGAGTGCATAACCCAGGAGTAGAACCACCCATTGGAGTACCCCCCCATAGGTGTAGGGTTAACTGTGGAAGGAATCGAGGGTGGAGAAAAAATGTTCCACACATGCTCTCTTTCATACCAATGCGACATACTAGTAGCCATTTGGGAGAGTCACTCCATGTCCGAGTCATCAACGATGGACATTGAATGATGGGCCGTTGGGCTTCTTGAGTTTGGATCATCCCTCCACACATCTATACTATAAAAACGAGGCTATCATGTTTATAAAATAAGGAGAACTTAAAAATCAAATCTATTATGTGTATACCTTATGCATGCATAGAGCTCTATGCATACATAAGCCTTATGCATAGAGCTTATGGCTTATGGCTTATGCATAGAGCTTATGCATATAGGTTATGACATGTATAAGCCTTATGCATAGAGCTTATGGCTTATGGCTTATGCATAGAGCTTATGACATGCATAAGGCTTATGCCTAAAGCTCTATGCATAAGGCTCTATGCATAAGCCATAAGCTCTATGCACAAGGCTCTAGGAATAAGCCTTATGCATAGAGCTTATGACATGCATAAGGATTATGCCTAAATTTCTATGCATAAGGGTTATGGATAAGGCTCTATGTATAAGCTCTATGCATAAGGCTATATGCATAAGCCATAAGCTTGCAATCATCCAAATAAAGCATAAGAGAATAGAAAAATTAAAACCCCGGCACCCAAGGGTGCAAACCAAATAAATGAGAAGAATAATAACATTGGAGTTTACCTCAAGAGTTGGAATGATGCTCGGGATACTCGAGTCGCTCTATGTAGATAGGAAGTAGACCTTTTTCACTGCTCTAACACAAGAATGCTTAAAGCTTAAATAACATAAGAACAATCAAAGATTAAATAACACAAGAATGCTTAAAGCTCTATGCATAAGCTCATTTTTCTCATAGTCCGATAATGCCTAAAACTCTTATACTTTTCATGTGATATTAGAACTTTATTAAGTCCTTCTAGAATACTGCTTAGACAAGCAGGGTGGATTGTGCCCTTTTTGGATCGTAGTGTCTGAGGACTTTCCATATTCTCCCCACTATTAAAGCCAAATATAACTTCTCTTTTACAAGAGAAGGATAGTGAAAAGATTAACGGCTCCCCCTCCACTATGGCCACCTACTCGCGTGCTTAAAGCTCTATGCATAAGCTCATTTTTCTCATAGTCCGATAATGCCTAAAACTCTTATACTTTTCATGTGATATTATAACTTTATTAAGTCCTTCTAGAATACTGATTAGGTAAGTAGGGTGGATAGTGCCCCTTTTGGATCGTAGTGTCTGAGGACTTTTCATATGCTCCCCACTATTAAAGCCAAAGATAACTTCTCTTTTACAAGAGAAGGATAGTGAAAATATCGACGGCTCCCCCTCCACTATAGCCACCTACTCGCGGCGGATAACCACTCCTAACCTGACTTAACCAACATTCTAAATAGCCTACAATAATGTCCCATATCTATTATCGCTTCACTCAAACTATAAATAATATTTAAGCACTTAGAATGATCTCATGCTACTCAAACATAATGGATAGTTTGTCTTTTATACAAATGTTAAGCATGAAAAATAAACCTAAGTCATTAGGAAAAATTTAGACTCAAATTGGAACCTTAATTCAAGAAGCATGTGTGCATTAATCTCTATACATAGAGCTTAATGCATGTATCAAACTCTATGACTAAGCTAAGCCTTATTCACTATGCTAAACACTAAACCCGGCACACAAGGGTGTAATAAATATGAGCTTGCATTAACAATTACATGAATAAGAGAGCTTACCTCAACAATGTCAAGCCGAAGGAGGGACAACAATGCAAGACCTACAAAACATAACTTGAAAAAAAGTGATTAGTAACATATTTATGAGAAAAAAAGTACATGCTTTAAGCTTTATGCACATGCTTAAAGCTTAATGCAAGAAGCAAGAAGCAAGCATTAAGCTTAATGCATTAAAGCTTAATGCAAGAAGCAAGCATTAAGCTTAATGCATAGAGCTTAATTCAAGAAGCATGCATAGAGCTTAATGCATAGACCTTAATTCAAGAGGCATGCATAGAGCTTAATGCAAGAAGAATGCATGTATTAGGCTTAATGCATTAAGCTCTATGCATAGAGCTTAATGCAAGGTGAATGCATAAAGCTTAATGCACATGCTTAAAGCATATCTTGGTGGATAGCAAGAACATGGATGATCACTTGCTTTGCAACATGTAAAAGAAGTGTTGGATGTATTAAGAACCAACTGATTATATGCAAAGAAAAGCAAATGCACTTTCATGGCTAGTGAGGTGGAATACCTTGGGCACATTATGAACAAGGATGGCATAACGCTTGATCCCAAGAATGGTGGAATGTGTGAGAAATTATCCAAAACCTAAAAATACTACTCAATTAAGAGGATTCTTGGGTTTATCTTCTTTCTATAGAAGATTTGTTGAGAGGTATGCACAAGTGGTAGCACCCCTCATCGAGAAACTCAAGAAGGAGGCCTTATTTTGGAATGTAATAGCCGACAAGAGTTTTGAAGAGGCTTACTTGTCGGCCCTTGTCTTAGTATGCCTAGATTTCACCAAACCATTCACCATACAAGCACATGCTTATGGGAGTGGAGTTGGGGTTGTTTTGTATCAAGACCATAGGGTTATTGCCTATGAGAGTTGCAAGTTGAATGACAAAGAGGCGGCTATGCATTTTTATGATCAAGAAATGATTGCCATTTTTCATGCAATCAAGAAATGGCATAATTACCTCTATGGGTGGTAGCCAGCTCTATGTGAGGAGTGATCATAGAGTATTGAAATACTTTATGTCTAAAAACACTCTTTCACCCAAGAAAAAGAGATAATTGGTAACATTAAAAAGTTCTAATTTTGAGATCACATATACAAAAGGCAAAGACAATGTGGTGGCCGATTCTTTGTCTAGAATCTGGGCATGTACACTTATGTCAATTTTGGAAGTGCATCATGATTGGTACATGTACATACAAGAGGAGTATTTGAATGATGAGGTGGAAGCCCCATGATAGAAAAATTACAACATGGATCACATGAAGATTTGCCTCACTTTAGATTGCAAAATTGTCTTCTGTATTATAAGGATGGAGTGTCTTTAGTTCCAAACTCAAGCTACAAGTTGAAAGTTCTTGAAGAGATGAATTCTTCCCCAACGGTAGGAAATTCGGACCTTTTGTAGGTCCGTATGATAAAGTGAGGAAGAGCATTCGTTGGAATGGCATGTGGAAGGATGTGCATGCCTTTGTTTCCAAATTTATGCCTTGTGAATGCAACAAAGACCCCACTCATAAGCCTGGTGGTTTGCTACAACCCTTTCCCATTCCCGATGGCAAGTGGACTCACATAGCTATGGATTTTATTACGAGGCTTCCTTGCACAAGGAAAGGGTGGGACAACATTTAAATGGTTGTGGATTGATTGTTGACGAAGGCATCCCATTTCATTCCCACAAAGGTCACACATACGGGTTCTATGGTCACAAATCAATTCATGGAACATGTGTTCAAGTTGCATGGTTTGCCACACAACAAATTCTAAGTGACCGGGATGTGAAGTTTATGGGTACATTTCGGAGAACTCTTTTTGAGAGCATGGAAACATTATTGACTCCAAGCCCTATCAACCCGAAATGGATGGCCAAACGGTGAGAGTTAACAAATGGTTGGAAAACTACTTGAGGCATTATTTTCATGACATGCAACATGTATGGGATGAGTGGTTGCATATGGTTGAATTTTCATACAATAGTACTCACCATTTGAGTATTGGGATGTTGCCATTCAAAGCAATGTATGGCTACAAGCTGAATGTGCCTATGGTTTCTTTTAAGCAAGATATGGTGAATCCAAATGCAAGGGAGGAAGTTGAGAAGATGCAAGCACTCCTTCAACAATGCAAAGAGAACATAAATAATTCCCAAGTAAGGATGAAGCAATATGAGGATGCTTAGAGGAGACCATTGGAATTCAAGGAAGGGGATTATGTCTTTTTGAGGATTCCCAAATCAAGATATGGTTTTCTTAAGAGCAATACTAACACTAAGCTTTCCCATCGATATTATGGTCCTTACTAAGTGTTGAGAAGGGTTGGAGAAGTTGCATATCAATTGTTGCTTCCATCCACCACCAAAATACATGATGTATTCCTTGTATCAAACTTGAAGGCTTATGTAGGACCGATGGTGCAAGTACATGAGGAATTTCCTCCTATGAACGAGGAGGGTAACATTGAGTATATACCAGAGAAGGTGTTGGGAACACGAAAGAAGGTACTTCGCAACCGCACTATGGTTGAGTACCTCATCAAATGGAGGGGATTACCGGATGAGGAAGCTTCATGGCATCCCACTTCCATATTGGAACGCCATGAAGAGCTCATGATGGATGCTTAACATGAGATCTTTGGATGCAAAAAATGGGGTGAATTCTTGCTGGAACTTTATGACATATAATATTTTGGAGACCTCGTTGTGATGGCATTATGGGAGTGACATGGCTAAGATATCTCATGGTAGCCTACACACTACTTTAGGGTACCATTGATGGGCTATTTTGCTACCAATGCATTGGTGATTTTGAAGCCATGAGCGGTACTTTACTCAATGTGCAGTTTTGGATTAGATATGACATCATTTGGAATTTGCCAATTCATGGATGTCATTGATGCGACATGGTGCTCTTAGGATGCCTACACTCATAGGGGTTTCATTATAATCATTTTTAGCTTATCATATGGTTTCGAGGATGATAACTATTTGAGTGGGGATGGTTTGTAATATAGAGGCCATGGGCCATGTAAATAATTCCTAAATAATTGGGACTATGGGCTAAAGCCTTGGGACCATGGGCATGGAAAATAATAAGTGTAGTGTGAAAAGGGGCCATGGTATATAAGAGAATGTGGTTTCCCTAATCATAATTAACTTGGCTCATGAAGTTGTTTCAATTCTTGTACAAGGTCAGGGTATGAGACAAGTTTGAGTTTATTTGTTTTTTTAACTATTTGGGTCTCATTTGTTTTTGTCTCCTTTGGTTTTGCTTGGGTTTTTTTGGTTTGCTGAAAGTCACTCTATGTGCTGACTAAATGAGAATCCTAATCAATCTCATTCATGTAGACTGGTTCATTGGACTCTCGCAAGTTTACCCATTCTATTTTCTCAATAGGGTTACTCTCCTTTAATGATTTCTTTCTTCTATGGCTCTTCTTCTTTTTGGGATCCTGGCTAAGGTAGCTTGGGTTTATGTGGTGTTCTTTTCTACAATCGGTGTGTTTTGAGCCATGAGTCTTGTTATTGTATTTAAAAATAGGTTAGGGTTCTTTAAGATTGTTTTCTGAGTTTGGTTTCTCACGCCAATCATGTTGAGGGGCATAATGGTGGGACCATTTTACTAATTTGGAATGACTGACCTCATTGTGGGCAATCCTTGATCTATGCCATAATGATTTTCAAGTTGTAGGGCGACATGCCAGAAGTTGCAACTTGAGTGACTCAACGACTCTATGTAGCATTGAAGAGGTGTTCCCTTCATGGTAGCATTGATGTCTCAGCCTCTTTCTACTTGCAAGTAGCTCTAGTACACTAGTTTGACTCCTCCTCCAACATTAACTAAATATTAGTCAGGGTAAAGTCTTGTAAGGTCTTCAGTGACATGACATGTGGTTTTGAACTCAACCTCTTACTCAAGAAAATCAAGAGGTCTCTCAAAACCTATTTGATTAAATGGTGTAATCCTTGGAGGTGGGGATTGAGTTCCTAAAATTGGTAATGGCACATTTAGTGTGGTGTATTGTAAATTCCCTTGGAGAAGATGGCTTGTGTCTAGATGCTTAATGGTTGGTTGAGATGTGATAGCACAAACCATGGCTTATGGTTGTGGGGGTGATGGTAAAGTCAACTGGGATCTAGAAGTATTAGTGAGAGCTTGTAGGCATGTTCAACATTGTGAAGCTTCATGACCATAGTGTCCATAAAAAGTGCAATTTCCATTGTACCACACCTGTGCAAAACTTGACACTCACTTGTTGTATGCCCTTATCAGCAGATTGAACACCATTTTAGCTCCCTCCCTAGGTATATATGTATGTTTAGAGGATCTTTGTTGGCTTTCATTCTCTCTTGGAGTGCTTTCAGGAAATCTATGAAGTTCATCTCCGCTAAAGTATTACCTTTAGCAATGGGTTTGACAGTTGTGGTGCAATGCCCAATAGCTTCAAAAGAAATAGATTTGGAATTAAAGGCTTTGACCTATTTGATCATGAGGTTATCTTCCAATTGGATGGCATTAGTTTTGTAACTTCATCCCATGTGGTGATTCCTCCTAATAACCAAGCCATTGTAGATCTCCTCATATAAAGCAATTGATTATTTGAAAAGCATTCAATGGGGATGTAGAGTTCAAATGTTTAAGCTAGCTAAGACCATGGATGAATCTATCA
This sequence comes from Cibotium barometz, assembly GCF_041138505.1. Classification (NCBI taxonomy): domain Eukaryota; kingdom Viridiplantae; phylum Streptophyta; class Polypodiopsida; order Cyatheales; family Cibotiaceae; genus Cibotium; species Cibotium barometz. Next base: position 40,699,147 of record NC_141046.1, read on the forward strand.
AGCAACTGATTATTCAAAAATCATTCATGGAGCGTGCAACAAGAGTTCAAATGTTTTTTTTGGCTAATGAAATCTATGATTGACTTTTCTTTCTCTATCTTTCCTTTGTGCAGCTGTGAAGCTACACTCCATAATGCCCCTTCATGCACAAATTTCTCTAGGAACAATCTTCTAAGAACTATGAAGTTCACGTGTTCCTCAGCCCCATGAGAGTTTTATAACAATTCCCAGCTTTACCATCTAATGTAAGGCTAAAGGCAATGGTCTTGGCAATCTCATTTTGTTCTTCTAGGGCCTCACAAACTTGATCAAACACTTCAAGATTTATCCTAGGTCTCCATTCCCGATAAATTCGTGAGTCAGTTTGGCTATCGGTGCAACCATTCTAGAATTGGTTCGGCCACCATCTCTCATAAAAAGTGCCATGCTTTCAGCCTACCACTCTCCCTAAGTCTTGTGCCATGCTTTCAGCCTACCACTCTCCCTAAGTCTTGTGCAAAGGAAATTGGGTCTATTAAAGTAGGTGTTGATACCATTGGGTGCAATAAAGGGGTCTGGTATAGATTCACGTGCATTATCATGTGGTATAATATAAGGGCATAAATGTTTATATCCTAGAGGCGAGGCTGGGCGAGCAGCACATGGAGGTGGCATGGGTTCCACTGGTGCTATAGATAAGTTTGCATATGGCACCATTGATCTGGCCGGTGGTATCATTCTCACCCTAGGATGTGAGTGTGGCATTTGTGTACTAAGTGGAACATGAAAAATGGAGGTTGTGAAGTGGACGCTCCTCCCATGCCTTGGTTGGCAATGGTAACTTTATTAGGAGCATGAATCAATTGTATGCATAGGGGTGGAAGAAACGATGGTGTTGGGGCTACCATGGTAGTAACCATCACCCATGCATTACGAAATGATGTTGCATTAGTCATAAGTGCCATAGTTGGTGGTGTGGCACTAATCACTAGGTTTAGCATTGTCTCATGTGGAGAGAAATCTAGGTTCTAGGAAGGTGAAGCTCGTGCTGGTTCTTTGGTTCCTATATGACCTTGCACGGTAGAGGGTGTAGTCTGGTCTAGGGTATAGCCAGGTGAAACTATAATAGTAGAATCTTGTGTGGGCTTATAGGAGGTGTTACCATTTTGCTCATTATGGCGGCTCTAGCCTTGGATGTCTCGACTTGCTCCATAGGTCTTTGGATCTTTTGATGGTCAATGATCCTATTTATGCATTTACAAATTCCCTAAAAACATTCCGTCTCAATTGTGGCTCTAGAGACTATGTGGACAATCTCTTCCCACCTACTAACACCGTATGTTTGGGCAGTCCCAAAATCTATTGTTGTGTCATACTCCTAGTCTTTCATGAGTAAACATTGGTCTAGAATTTACACACCAAGTTCCCTCTTGGAGGCATGTGTGTAATGTCACCATTCATGTCTTGGCTTGTCAGGTATTACCTGCGTAGTCCTAGCTTGGGACTGGTTTTGAGAAGATTGAGCCACTTGGGCTACTAATTGTTCTTGTGCCAACCATAAAATATTTTCTTGTTTTGCTCTAATAGCCTGAATTAGTGCCTCTACTTCATGCACTTCTTCTAATGTTTTATCATCATTAAAGAATAAGCACTTCCAAGTATGAGAGGGAGATTCTCATAACAACAATGGTAGACAACCACTTTAAAAACCTGAAGCAATCTCAAAACCCACACAGCAAGCCTCCTAGTGTTTTTCAAAGAAATGTAAAGAAGATCTTTTAAATACACTCTCTCTCAACAATTTAAAAACGGCCATACTCAAGATCTTTGGCGCATACAGTGCTCTCAAAAAATATATGATAAGACTCCTTCAATTGACCCCTTACGGGATGAATTCCAAGACCTAATACACTTCAGTGCTTCACACAAAGGCTTTTCTTGCAGTTCCCACTACTATAAACAACCTCGCAAGAGAAGATGGAACCCTTAGAAGTACACAAGAGAAATTTCATTATATATTCCCTGAAATATAATAGGTGGCTATAGAGGAGGAAACTCTACACGCACAACACTTTAGAAACCTTTGCTTCTCATCCATGCTGCATGTAATCCACTGCTTTGGGTTGATTGTGGTATGCATACGTCCCCAACGATCTCCTCCTTCCCTTCATGCACAATTTTATGGCTTCCCTTAGGGGGTTCACTATATGTGAACTCTCTATATCACATGCGTTCAAGGCCTAATTTCTTATCTGTAAATTTTTCATGAATAAAACACACCCTTTTTCTATTCAATCTGTAAATACCCCCTTTGAAGCCTACCCTTTTGTATGTAAAAAATGTGTAAAAAAGCGATTTAAAAAACCCCTTCTATTGAACCCATGTGCAATGCTTACATATTTATTAGTGACCCCCCTCCCCCCCTCCCCCCCCCCCCCCCCCCCCCCCGAGAGTGGCTTTATTGTGTGTTAGTTACACCTTCCAGCCTTCTACTATTTTTATCTTTTCTTTTTAAAAGCCTAATGTTGAGGCTTTTACTTAAGCTTTTCTCTTTTCTCTTTTTTCTTTTGAGCATGAATTTCCATATGGCCCACATAGTAAGCCCTTTGTCTATGTCCTCATGTATGAAGAGGAAAAAATGCCTGCCCACGATTTGGTATCTTGTGATGTAAGTGGCCTTCACAATGGGAACCCTTAAGATATTAATTTACAATCTATGAGACACTATTAGCATTGACATATCACCATGCTATCAACACCTTTGTGTTACTAGTGTACATTGGATTATTTCAAGCTAGCTTCTCCCAAGAGATATTGATCAAAAAAATACCACCCTATTTTCCTCATATCCCTAATGGTGCAATCACATCATGCTATATGTACAAAACTGATGATAACACAACAAACAAAAAATATCCAAGCTAAATCCTTATTGTAACTGGCTAAAAACATGACCTTGTCTATACTCTAAGTCTTCCCACATTCAATCCCAGTATTATTTTTTGCATTTTGGGTTCTCAAAATCCACTTAACATATTTTCCCACCCCTTATCCTGATGACATTCATGTCCTACAGTCTTCAAATGTCTGATGCATCGAATACATGGAATCATCCTCTTCTTGATTTCCTTCACATGAGCTTGTTCCACCTTTCTCCTTGTTTGTTTGACTAGTGGTAATCATCATGATCCTTGCTACATACTTCTTTAGTCAATACCCATTGACTCTTCTCTGGCGGCGCAACATTCCATCCAAATCCTCTAGCTGGGACGAGCCATTGGAAAATCTTTGTTGTACTTTGAAAGGACCTTCCCATCTTGTTTGAAACTTAGTGTGGAAAGTATTATCTAGCTTACTATTATATCAGAGCACAAGGTCACCCTTGCCAATGTCTTTGTCTTTGATTTTCTTGTTGGCCCTTGTTGATTTTGCTCTTAAGTCCTTTGATAGTGTTCCAAAGCATGCATCCTATCCAACTCTGATAAGTACTTGTAATGCAAGAAGCATGTTGTTGAAGAAGGGTTGTGGTTTCTCACTTTCCTTTAATAAGAACTTTGAAGCTGGTATTTCCACCTCAATGGGCAATAATGCCTTAGCTCCATAAAGAAGATGGAAAGGAGAGAAACTAGTGCCCTCTTTGATTGCGATTCTGTAAGCCCAAAGTGCACAAGGAAGCTTAAAGTCCCAAGTTCTCTCATGAGATTCTGTCATTCTGCTTAACATGGGTATGAATTTCCCATTAAATCTTTCATTCATCCCATTGCATTGAGGATAGTATGGTGTAGCATACCTATGCTGAAGTTTCAGCTTCTCACATAAATGTTCCATCAATTCACTTCCGAATCTTGGTCCCCCATTAGAGAGGAGTTCTAGTGGTATTCCAAAACGCCAACAAATCCCTTCATACACAAATTTGGATACCTCTTTTGCATTGACTACTCTCTTGTAGTTTTGGCTTCTGGCCACCTTGAGAGGTAATCTACAGCTGTAAGTATATAACATTTCCCATGTGCAGTCATGGGTAATGGTCCAATTGCATCAATCCTCCACTTCTCAAAGATGTTAAAAGTAAGTATGCCATTCCTGGGTTCAAACTTTAGCATTCTTCTTCCCATCCTTTGGCATTGGAAACATGACTTACACTAGTGATATATATCCCTCTGGATAGAGGGCCATACATATCCTTCTAAAAGTATCTTCTATAATGTAATCTTGAACGCGAAATTCCCCCACAGCTTCCTTCATGATTCATTTCCAAAATACGATAGATTTCTTCTCTCCATGGAATTCTTCTCAGCACTAAATCTAGCCCTTTCATAAACAAAGCATCATTGATAAGACAAAGCTTTTGACATCAAAATGATACCTCTTTGACTCTGGTACATCCAGTAGGACTTTTCCTATCATGAGAAATGCTTCCTTCTTATGAAGATGTTCTCTTCAAGACAAATCTAGGAATTTCGGGAATTATTCGAGTCCCATTTCTTATAGGATTGGTTGGAAACTCGGTATTTTTGTGTAGTTTGAGCTAACATCTATTTGTTGGTTCACTCTTTGTGCCATTAGATTATATCTTGACACAACTATTTGGTGTATTTGTTTGTAGTTGTATAGATACATACGCCAATGCAACAATATTGGAAGGACAAGGGAAACATGACACTAAACTTAATTGAGATTATACAACACCTTTCATATGAAGAAGATAATGTTAAATACTATCTCCACTTTGAGACATTGAAGTAAAAACATGGGCTTTATTTAGTTTGCCAAAAGAATTCTAAATATCACTTAGTTTGAGCTAACATCTATTTGTTGGTGCACTCTTTGTGCCATTAGATTATATCACTTAGTTTGAGCTAACATCTATTTGTTGGTGCACTCTTTGTGCCATTAGATTATATCTTGACACAACTATTTGGCGTATTTGTTTGTAGTTGTATAGATACATACGCTAATGCAACAATATTGGAAGGACAAGGGAAACATGACACTAAACTTAATTGAGATTATTTGTTGGTGCACTCTTTGTGCCATTAGATTATATCTTGACACAACTATTTGGCGTATTTGTTTGTAGTTATATAGATACATACGCCAATGCAACAATATTGGAAGGACAAGGGAAACATGACACTAAACTTAATTGAGATTATACAACACCTTTCATATGAAGAAGATAATGTTAAATACTATCTCCACTTTGAGACATTGAAGTAAAAACATGGGCTTTATTTAGTTTGCCAAAAGAATTCTAAATATCACTTAAAAAGGAACCTTAGAAATGAGAGATCTCTAAAGGGTGTGGTGTTAGAAACAACAAAACAAAAAGTAAATCTCAATGACAGTAACAATGTGCTAAGTTTACGATTGATCCACAGATAAAAACCCATCTTAGTAACTATATCAAGATCATAAATCATGATATATATGCTCAAATTTGAGGGACATTGAAAAAAAAACATGGGATAATAATGCCAAAGAACACTTGGAAAAGGAACCTTAGAATTGAGGGATCTCCAAAGAGTGTGGTGTTTAGAAACACCAGAAGCAATCAAATTTCAATGAGATTGTTACATTCAAGTCTACAATTCATCCGAAGACAAAAACCCCTCGTAGACACTTTGTCAAGATAATAATTGAGTACAAATTGTATCTCAAACATAGCGTTTTCTCATGTATTGTTCCAATACATACAAAGTTTCTCTATCATAAGCTGCTTCATTTACTAAAGTGTTGCAAGTATACTCCCGTTCGTTCTTTGCATAAATCTAACCAAGTAACCATGCGCTGATTGTTGTATCCAAAAAACTTTGAAGCTCCTCTATATTTTGATTCCACATCTTTGGAAAAATCAAGTAGGTTTCGGGCATATTCCACATTACATTGTAGAGGGTATCATAAAAAATTAGCGTGTTATTTCCATCCAGGTCATGAAAAATTCTCCATGCTACATCCAAGTTTTTGTGGTATACAAATCGATATTCAATTAGAAGATCCATCTTTTGACATGCTGCCTGCCCTGCTACGACCTTAAACTTTTGATGGTGCCGAGGAAAGCACAACTCAAGAATGCATCGAGTCCTTTGTAGTCTATTAGTACTCCAGATCCATACCTCAAACCATTGCATACAAAAATCAAGGAAAGTGAATGCATCTTTGCGAATCAAATGCCAAACACTTGTATTCTCTTCCACAAGATACATATGTTTGGCCCAGTTTGGACATACATCACCATGTTGCATCTCAATGGTCTTAAGTAAAACACCATTGAGTTCAAGTATCAATACTCTTCTTTGTTTCCTTATTATATCTGGGGGTGGTGGAACTCTTTTGCTTCTAGGTACATGAGTCACCAATGATTGGTGCCACCTCAATAGTAAGTTTTCTAGATACTTGAAATCAAAGCTATATGCTTCAACATATCCTGTTGAAAACAAAATGTAAGGTTAATGGACATTCAAAATTTTAAATAAATATATTATGTGCCAACAACATAAATTCATCCATGATATGGATGGTCTTAAACCTTCATAGACAAACGCTCCAATACCTCAGAAGTTCAACCAAAAATAAAAGAGCGAGTATATTGTCAATGCTAAATTTCATCAAATTTATTGAATATGATGTATAAAAGATTTTCACTGTTGAGATAATTGAGTCTATCCAAATTAAATTATAATATTCATAGCCTTACACCTTGACAAGGCCAAAGTGATTCAAACCCTAGATATTCAACCATACATATAGTTGCCTTCACCAATTGGACCATAACTACTTGTGTATCTTATTGATTTACAATGTTTAGCGTACCAATGTTGTTCATTTGGGCCTTGTGAAAATGGTACTAGATAGCCTCCCTTTGCTAATGACGCTCATTAGCAATGGACCAATGGGAAGAGAGCAATGTGTACATTTGGTCTCCTCCAAAATTAGGGGGCAACTAGGCTTGTTTTCCTCATTAATACAAATGTGGGTCTGGCAAGTGGATCCATTGGAAGAATCAACATCCGCATGGGTAATCCTTGTTTATGAATTGTAGCATACTTGGTCTTGGAAATCTGGTGTGCTCACAAGGACATCTTGTTTCTTTAGGGGGGCAGGTTCTGTGAACTATCTCCATGTGGCATCCCCCGTTGTACTCAATTGTGACAATGTTGCTCTGAACTATTTTTGTTTTGTGAAGATTGTTGGTCTTCATCCAAGCTCTTCTCTTCTATAATCAGCATAGACACCAAATCTGTAAAGTTGGAAATGTTTTCCCGAGTCTAAATAGACATCTTGAACGCCTTGTATTGTGGCCCGAGACCACGTAGACAGACTTCCACCTTATCATCATCATCTACTGATACACCAATAGATGCAAGGGATTCCACAATACCCTTTATCTTCAATGCATAGTCATTCACAGACATGCTCTTTTTCTCCACAGTATGAAGTTTATTCTTCAACTGTATCTTACGTGCCTTGGTATTTGTTTCATAGAGTTTTACCAAGGTGTCCCACGCCTCCTTTGGGGACTTGGCATCCTGAATGTGCCCAATCATGGTGTCCTGTATACTAATGGAGAGCCAATACATAACTTTCCTAGCTCCTTGGTTCCAGTCTTTAAACTCTTTTATGTCCGGTATCTCCGGTTCCTCTTCATGCTCACCTTCTATGTAGTCCCAATAGCCCTTTCCTATCAGGAAATTTGTTAGCCTGAACCTCCAAGCATGGAAGTTATTCTTATCAAGCTTCTCAGCCACAATCTGGGTTATGCCATCATTTGACATCTTGCTAGACACACAATTTTACCAAAAATAGCACTCTGGTTTGTCCAGCACAAACTGCTGTATTTTCTGCAGCGGTACTGTAGTACTCTCAAATGTCACAACCAGTGACTTTAATGTGCATACATACACCCAATGGCAACTGTTGACCTCTTTGCAGCACCCACAGTGTCTGCACAGTCAATATGTCTTCCTGCAGTTCTTAAAACAGAGTTCTGCAGAGAATCGATGACTTACCCGTAGTGCTCGAAATCACCTGTTTTCTGAAAAACGGAGGTCCAGACGCGCCCGAAACGTGTTTTTGGCCCAGAAAACGACGTCCGATAGGACAATAGAGTTGCCCTAAAGGTTTACTCCCACGCGAAGAAAGCTCCTCAATCAGAGATCGTTTGCCAGTGCCTCTGGTAGAGCTCCCGACAAGGGTGTAGTCACCAACACAAATAGGGAAGAGTAGCTCTTACCCTCGTACCGCTTCATGTGGTTCTCTTGCTTGCAGCTCAGCCCTTACAGGCTCTGATACCATGAAAGGATGCAGGGGGGAAGAGAGCTTGAGCTCTTGCAAGCACACACACACACTCACAAAACCCTAATAGAGAACACACAAGGTGAGAGGCTGAAAATCTTCTTCTTCATCACTCAACACTCAACACACCATATACAAGATAAGAGTACACATAATATGAAAGGTACTCAACCAATACATACACGGGTTCTCTATAGTGTGAACCCAACTAAATGAGCTGGTGCTATAACTATGCCAGTCTCTAGAATGGCTGTCACATAGCCTGTCATCCCACTGGCCGTATATCACCCATGATATCACCAACCATGCTTGGTGTAAGTGTGGGGCCTATCCCGCCTCACTAGACGAGCTCGATATCTCAACAAATGGCCAAAGCTTAAAGATGAGCCCCGCAATTTACGACTTGGATTGGGTATGGATGGGGTGAACCCATTTGGATTGAGGTCTCCATCATGGTCCACATGGCCCATTATTGTTGTGAATTATAATATTTCTCCATGGATGTTCATAAAGAAGGGTCATGTGATGCTTGCGTTTCTTGTGTCTAGGAAGCACAAGGTAAAGAATATGGATGTATACCTTGAGCCCTTGATTGATGACCTCGAGCAATTATGAAGAGGCATAAGGATGCATGGTGTTTCTCGTCCAATTTCATGTCACAATGCAAAGGTTAAGGGTATCTTGATGTGGACTATGCATGATTTTTTGGGCTATACAGAGTGCTCAGGTACATCATACTCATAAATTAATTCTTATCTAAGCATGTACAAAATATTCATTTATAACTCTGATGTATTGTAGTGCCTATTAACTTTAAATTCTTACATGCCATTTTGGTAGATCTCGCTAACTGCAGGATATAATGCATGTCCAATTTGTGATCCATCACTTGTATCCAAACAAGCACATGCACTAAAGAAAGTGGTCGTGTATGATGAACATCATAGATTTCTTCCTCACATTAATCCTTTCTCCCAATTGCTCCCAAGCATTGTTTATTGGTTCAATCACTACGCCCTTCCCTTTATTCCTTTGCAAAGTACCACTTGAAGGGAATGTAGGTGGGAGATTCTCCTTGTTTGCAAACCTTCCTTGGGAAGTAGGTGTGACTTGCAGGTTGAAGCCCATATTTGCATGGTCATCCTTTCTTGGCATCTCATGTATGCAAGCGGCCTCAACATAGTTGGAGGGTGAATTTTGCATTAAATTTAAGCCATCATGCAAATGATTAAAACCCTTCACCATAGTGGCCATCATAGCTTGCATCATTGTCATCATTGCTCTCACTTGTCCACTATCATTGGCTCACTTGACCGGCTTCAAGGACATTGCCATTTGGATCTTGTGAAAGTTCATCCACATGTGCTTTACTTCTTTGCTTCTCCATGAGTATTTGTTGCAATTATGCTTTGGATGGGCATCCTCGATTACCCATAGTGCTTACTTGTGAACACTAAATGGTTGTAACTTGAGCCTCCGATGTTCGAATTGGAAACTTTTTGGTTTAAAAGAAAGCTAACAAATAGCTCTTTCAAGCTATGTAAGTGGCTCCAAATCAGATTTTCCCATTTCAGAGATGGAGTTAGGGTTCTGTACCTTGCCTATAAGCAGTCAAAATTGCCAAAAATGCCAATTTGGTCGTTATTTGACCAAACGGAATCCAAATATGGTGAGCTTTAGCTTTCCACATCCACAATGATGAGAGGAATGTTTCTACCACCCTGGATCATGCTTCCCACATGCGCTAAGGACCTTCAATCATAGAGTTGAAAAGTCTTTATAATGACGAGTAGGTCTTGGAGAGTATGTTAAGGTCCTTGAATCATAGAGTTGAAAAGTCAACCCCCCTTTGATCATAGTTGATTGTGCAAAAAGTCAATCCTCATGTTTGACCAACTTCCACCAACGTGATTGACATGGTTATCGGCTCATCTTGTAGCTCTTCTTGAGTAAATTGCAAGGGTGTAATTGCTTTGAATAAGGAAACTAGGGTTTATGATTGAATCAATGTTTTATGCCCAACTTCATGTGGCCTTTTGGATGAATTGTGGTAGCATCTCCTTTGTATTTAGAGTCAAATCTCAATACCAAAAAGTGCCCTTGTCTATTTCAAAAGCCAAGAGTTTGCCCAATCATTTGGAATCAACATGCATCATGCATAGACATCCCAATGTCATGCATCAATACATGTAACCCTTGCAATTTGTGCTACTCGTTTCATCTCTTCACATCACATAAACATGTCATAGGCCATTGCATAACATGTATATGGTAATGAATGGCAAGTATAGTATCCCAATGACATGTAATCAATCATGAAGCATCTCCAATGGCATGTATGTAGCCATTGGAGTATGAATGGCATGTATGTAGCCATCTCCAATGGCATGTATGTAGCCATGTATGAATGGCAAGTATAGTATCCCAATGACATGTAATCAATCATGAAGCATCTCCAATGGCATGTATGTAGCCACAGAAGCTCTCAAATGCAGTAGATTGATTGAAAATGATTAAAACTCCCTAATCTATGCAATTAGGGTTTTTTCAATGCCAAGTATGAATGCATGAGCAAGCATTATGACACCATTGAAGCATTCCATAGTACATAGGCATGGTCAATAGCATGTGTAAATGGTCAATTTTTGAAAATTAGGATTTCTTTGATGAAAACCCTAAATCAATTGATAGGCATGAAGAATCCATCAAATATTGCAAGAAATGGATGTAGCAACTCACCAGAAGTAAGAGGGAAGCTTCACTGCTTGAAAATTGATAAAGAACAACTCCATGGAAGCTAGATAGTAGGCGCTCTTCCCTCTTCACGAATCCCACATTTTTTTCTTCTCTTGGCTTGTAGAAGGGAAGTAGATGTACACAATAGCTTGTTTTCACCTTAAGAAAGGTTAAGGAAGCCATAGCAAAAAGGAACAATGATGAGTATTGAAGCCTTTTGCAACTTCCCGCTCATGGCGACCCATGAATTTCTCTACCTTCCTGTAGAGAGATTGCCACCCATTTTTAGGATTTTGAAAGGTGCAAGGCATGCCTACAATGCTGAATGTCAAGTATCTAAATCCGTTGATAGCCAATGTGCAGAGAATCACGCAATTTGATCAAGATTTCTAGGGTTTTTCCATATGCAAGAAGAGGGAAAATAAAGAAAATTCAAAAATTAGGAAAATTATGAAGAAAATTTCGGGAAATCTTAAGACAAATCGACAAATACATATTCCCTGCTCTCTTTCTCCTACCTTCACATGCATGAACATAATGAGGGAGTGTATGAAAGCGTCACATCAACCTTATACAAAGAGGTTGACAAACATGCGGATTATCTAGAAAAGATGGGGTTAAAGAAGCTCGCAGAGCTACCATGGGATGAGCTAGCGTAGAACTTCAAGGCTAATAAGCAAATGCTCCTAGAACAATTGAGGAAGACCAACACTATCACATTTCCCTTCTCTGTTAGAGACTTGACCCAAATTTATCCTCGATTGAATCTTTGAAGAATTGTTGCCACCACGGTTCACCTGAGGGGAACCCTTGAGTTTTATTTTGTGTTTTCTTCTTATGTTGGTGCCCACGTCTCACGGCTGTTGAGACACAGATGAGTTTTTTGTTTAGATGATGAAGTTTGAGAGTTTGGGTTGAATCAGTTATGTATGGATACAAAGTCTTTTGTTTTGATATTATAGCTATGGCTAGTGCATTGATTTGATTCACTTCATGGTAATGGAGTGTTTGTGTGTCATTCTGATAACTAGGGGTTTGTTTCTAGGTTAGTACTATTGTCAAAATTAGATGAGAAAGGGTACACAATCATATTGTGTCAACTGAGCATCATAATAGTCCGTTTTGATGGTGTAGATTTCTTATTTAGGTTTGTTTGAGTTGAGGGGAAGAAGGGACCTTGAGTCACAGCTAGCTCTTAGAAGTCAGATGTCAGTAATCATAAGACTTTGTGGTCTAATGGGGTTTTGGTGGTAGTAGAGTGAGTCACTTGTTGTCAGCAAAGATTTTAAAGGGTTGGATCCTATTGAGGTTTAAGTGTTTTGAGGGCTTGAGAGTGTCAGAGGACACATAAGAATGATGGTCTGACCCATTTGAGTCGGCTGGGTGAGGTTTGGTCAAGCACAGTCAGATTTGAGTCAGAATGGGGTCAGCTCTGTAGTCAGCCCAGTGAGTCTTGAGTGTGATATCTCTTTGAGTTTGAAGCAGCCCGAGAGTTAGGGAAGGTCAAAGGATACGTGGGAGGAGGTTTTTGCTTCAGTTGAGTCTATTGCATCAGTTTACTTATTTTTGTCAGTCAAGTCTGTCTTAGCCAATTCAGTCAGAAGGGAGTCAAAGAAGTGTCAACAAAGGGGACCTGACTAGTTTAGAGAGGTTCTAAAGTAAGTTTTTGAGGCTAACTAATGTTGGAGGAAATCCTGGGAGCCGCAAGGATAGGTTTCTGAATGGGGAATAGTGAAGGATTTTGAAGGTAGAATCTGGCCAGTTCTGTGTCAACTGGAGAGGTTTTTGGTCAGTTGGGTGTCATTTGTGGGTTAAGTGAGGCTAAAGGTGGAAGATGAGAGGTGTTGGAGGTGAGTGCTCACCTGCGATGATAGTTTGAGGAGGAAGCTGGGCTAGATAGGGAGGTCAGGAGGGTGTTTGGGTGTCCAATTGAGTTAGTTGGGGGATGAGGAGAGGAGCCACGTTGGTTGGTGCCCTTGGAGCACGGATTTCAGTGTCCCCCAGTCCTGATCCCATTGTGTTTTCTTCTTATGTGCCTGATGGTGGTGTAGTAGAGGCCATCCCCTAGCCACCACACAAGGTGAATAAGCTAAAGGTAGAAAGAGAGTCACATGATAGCCTACAAAGGTAGCTCCAAGAACTTTAATAAGCATATAGAACAATGCACAAGGAAGTGGAGAGCCTTAAAAGTATGGTGTCTAGGTAGGAACATGGGAAGAAAAATGTCAAAGCAAAATTGGACACAATCCTACATTGCCTAGGGGAGCACAGAGGCCCGCATGGCCTAGAACCTATAAGAACATCACAACATTATAAGGGTGGTGCAAGAAAGAGTTGACAAGAACAAAGTCAATCTAGTGAAGGCTAAAACACGATGGGTGTACTAGATGTAGAAGAGTACCCATAAGTGTTTGAGCTTGATGCTGCAGAGAAGATGGAGGAATGGGAAAAGCATGCCATAGAGGAACTCAAAGGGTTGTGGGAGGAATATCTAAACAAATTACAAGCCGCCACGGAAGCCCCCACACCCACTTACAAGAAGATAATCCCACCCCAGGAGCATTATAGGAATTCGGACCGTCAGACTTGGCTAGGAACAAGAGAAAATCTTAGAAGATCAACTGACATCCTAACTAGGACCAAGCCGGAAAAGGAGAGACAGGGTAGTGGAAGCAAGGAAGCAAAGGAGTTGAGAGAAGAAAATGTTAAGTTGGCTCAAGAAGTGGAAATATGGAAAAGCAAGTTCATGGCACTAAAGAGTGAAGGAAAGAGAGATGTTTCACAACCAGATCTGAAAAGTAAAGCTGAGGAAATAGTATTGTAGATTTGCGCATTTATTGACAACATACTGTTGAGCGCGTTTAGTGAGCACGTGCTAGTCAGAACCAAGAAATTTGAAGAGAAAAGCAATGATTAAGCTGCTCTAAAGATACATCTAGATGAAATGGAAGCAGTAAAATAAAAGAGTACAAGGATCATCAAATCAAGGATGGCAAGACGATCAGAAACTAACCAAAGAGTTGGAGTCGGCAGTAGTACCGAGAGCAACGAGGGGCAAGGGGGGGAAAGCAACCATGCAATAACTTAATGCAGCCCTCACTACTGCCCACTCTGAATTGAAAAAGAAAAATGAACAACCTGAGTATCAAAAAGACACATGCAGAAGAGATTAGGAGCAAGGATCAGACGATCCTAAATTTTCAACAATGGGCCCACCAAGAAAAGGAAGCAAAGATAGAAGAAGAGGTGTAGCATACAATAGCTGGCAGAGGGAAGCACTACGATACATGCAATATTTGGGAGTCAAGACACTTAGCATAGTAATCCAGATGTGTGCCACCATGCAAGTGGGTAGAAATCAGCAAATTCATGGAG
>NC_141046.1:41368531-41391031 GCF_041138505.1 Cibotium barometz
CGTTGTGTACTGAAAAAAGGGGATGCCTGGGCTGGTAGTAGGGGCCGAGTAGGGATCTCGCCAAAACCACTCACCTGGATCCCACTGAGGCGAATAAGAGGCCTGCTGTCCCAAGCCCATAATCTCCAAGAACAGTCCTCCCCTATCGAGGCCGGTGAGGGGTCTACATGCCACTGTCTCTGATGAAAGCTGACCACCCGCACCCTCTGAAAAATACAACCCTGGAGCTCATCCAAATCTAGTCGTGTCCTCTGAAGCTGGCCACCCTCTCCCACCTCGAAAGTGAGTGGGGCGACTCTCTCCGCTGTGCCGCAGACCGCTAGAAGGATCTCATGCCGAGTAAAGACGCCCATCCACTGTGGAGGTGGAGGGTCCTGTACTGGGGTCCGCCACTCCCGGGGGATGGCCGCCTCAATGTCCTGTCTCATCAACTCTCTGCCCCTCATCCCACTGAGTCTCCTCTCCTGAGCCTCTACTAGAGGCAGCCTGCTGAAAACATATCCAGTCGTCTAGGGACTGGGCTGCGCAGCCGGAGCTCAACGGGCCCCACGACACGTGAGATCGCGATCCAACCATATGGCCACTGGGAAGTCGAATCAAGGGGTTCCAGATCAATGGCTGCCTCAGGCGCTCCTCATCGGTGCCCGGGGGAGTCTGGAAGAGTGACGGCCTCAGATGCGCCCAGGCCCTCAGAAGGCTAGCTGTAAAACGCTCCTCGAAGCCAAGGCCCACTCCTCTGGATCGCTGCTCTGTAAAGATCCACCTGATGCTGGGGGTCCAGGGGCCGCTAAGAAGAGTGCGGCTGAGCATCCTGGAAACAAGAAACTCCTTCCACGGCTCAGCGCCTGGTAGGAGGCCACGAACCACCAACTTGCCAAGCAAAGCTCGGCTTTGGCAAATAGGATCAACAATGCCCAGGCCGCCTCTCTCCCTCGGCTGAGTGATCACAGCCCATGCCACCTTGGCCCTGGCGGGCTGCCCGTCGCCACCGGACCAAAGAAAGTTCCTGATGAGCCTTTGCACCTGGCCAATGCACGCCCGAGAGAAGGCCCAGCAAGAAGTGATGTACCACATGGTAGCAAGCAGAACCTGGTTGGCCACAACTACTCGGCCAGCCAGAGATAAACGAGCGGTACTCCAATACAGAAGCTTCTTCCGAATGCTCAGAAGAAGGGGGGCTATCTGCTGCTCCGGAGATATGTCAATGCCCACATAGCATCCCAAATAACGCACTGTAGTGCCGGGGGGCAGCCACTGAAAACCATCAACTGGCCTCCAAGTCGGGGGGGGGCATAGAACTGACCCACAACCCACACGACTTGTGCCAGTTGATCAAAGCGCCCGAAGCTCTGCAAAACCTGTCCATGGCTGAGGCGAAGCGGCGGAGGTTCTCCTCTCCTCCCTGAAGATAGACAGCAGTGTCATCCGCAAACTCCGAGTCTAGGAACTCCTCCGAGGTGCGGATGGGGAGCTGGAGGCCCCGCAAACCTGTATCCTGTGCCGTCAAAAAAGTGCTCATGGCCTCCGCCACAAAAAGAAAAAGAAAGGGCGCCAAGGGGCACCCCTGCCGCACCGAGCGCGAGAGCTGGAACCTCTCTCCGCGCACGCCCTGTATCAGCACACCTGGCTATGAGCCGATGTGTAGAGTGCAGAGACCCCACGGATCCACTGAGGGGGGGGGAAGCCCATCCTCTCCATAGTGCCTTCCAAGAAGGCCCAGTCCACCCGATCATATGCCTTCTCGAAGTCGAGAAGGAGCACTGCCAGATCCTCCTGTCGAAATCTAGCCAAAGCCGTAGCCTCCCAGAAAGAGAAGATGTTATCCAGGATGCTCCTATCCTGGATGAAGCCTGTCTGCGTGGAGTGGATGATGTCCGGAAGGTGAGGCTGAAGCCGCCTGCTGCTGATCGCCTTAGCTAGGACCTTGTAGGCCGTGCCTAGCAAGGTGATCGGTCTCCACTATCTAATCTCCAGTCTGTCTCCTCCCTCTTTGGGGATCAAGTGAATCAACCCCTCTGCCATGCTGTCCGGCATGACTCCCGACTCCATAATCTCCTGGAATGCCAATCTGAAACCCCTATGTAAGAGACCCCAGTACCTCTGGAAGAAAGCCACTGAGAGACCGTCCTCTCCTGGGCATTTGCCTCGAGGAAGTGCCTGAAGAGCCTCCTCCAGTTCCGTATCCGAGAAGGGGGAGAGAAGGGAGTGCTGCAAATGGGCTGGCACAACCGGTCTCGTGAAGCTCCAGACTGCCTCCCAAGCCTCTCTCACCCTGTCATCTGCTGGCTCAGCAGAGAGCAGCAGATCCCTGTAAAAATCTGTGGCTATCGCCCGAACCCTGGGGGGGATCCACCACAACTTGGCCATCAGCCTGCCGAAGACGCCTGAGACCCTCTCGTCTGAAGCGAGGCCCTGTCGCCTCAAAGAAATCTTGAGTCACTCTGTCTCCAGCTTGTGTCCAAAAAGAAGCCCGAGCATGGAATCGGAACTCCACCCTCCTCTCCTCGATGGATCTGATCTCTGTGCGAGTTGACTCCATCTGCTCTGAGATCCAAGGGCTCGTAGGATCCCTCTCCTGGGGGGAGAGAAGGGAGTGCTGCAAATGGGCCGGCACAACCGGTCTCGTGAAGCTCCAGACTGCCTCCCAAGCCTCTCTCACCCTGTCATCTGCTGGCTCAGCAGAGAGCAGCAGATCCCTGTAAAAATCTGTGGCTATCGCCCGAACCCTGGGGGGATCCACCACAACTTGGCCATCAGCCTGCCGAAGACGCTTGAGACCCTCTCGTCTGAAGCGAGGCCCTGTCGCCTCAAAGAAATCTCGAGTCACTCTGTCTCCAGCTTGTGTCCAAAAAGAAGCCCGAGCATGGAATCGGAACTCCACCCTCCTCTCCTCGATGGATCTGATCTCTGTGCGAGTTGACTCCATCTGCTCTGAGATCCAAGGGCTCGTAGGATCCCTCTCCTGGAGTCTCTGAAGGGACGCTAGACTCCTCCGCCGCCGCAGGCTCCTCTCTTGCTCTCTGAAGGCCTCCAGACGGTCCAGGGCAGCCTGTCTGAGCATCCAACTGATCTCCTGCAAGCCCCTGGCAAGATCGCTGGCTGCCGATCCTCTCCTGAACTGCAGCTCCTGCCAGACCTGCTCAATTCTGGTCGCAATCTCGGGCTCCTCTATGAGACAATCTGGAATCCGGACACTCTGGCCTCGCTCTCCTGTCGTAGGGTCCTCGATCTGGAGAAGCACTGGGAAGTGGTCTGAAAACGAGGAGCCTGCAAGTATGCCCACAGTGCCACCTCTATCACAAGCCCACTCATCAATGTAAAACCTGTCGATGCGGGAAAGGTTAACTCCTGTGGCCCGTCTATCCGAGCGCGAGAAAGATAAACTCCCCTGCAACCTGCCAAACTCCGGGAGAGTCCATGGATCCTGGCCTCTCACCTGCAGCACGAGTTCCTCCCAGGCAGCGAGCTCTGGCCCATGAATGGTCTCCTGGCTGCCCCCCATCTTGTCCTCTGCATCCTCCAGCATGTTGCAATCCCCCCTAGGCACCAATGGTCTGCCAAGGGGAGGGACTGCCTAATGGTGCTCCAGAACTCGGCTCTCCCGGTCGCCCCATTAGGGGCGTAGAAGTTGAGGAAGCCAATGCGGTCTTCCCCAACCCGAAGGATGATCCACTGCGCTCGACCCTGGACCAGAGTGCCAGAGTCCACAACCTCGGATAGAAGCTGCTCGCTGACTGAGATGCATACTCCACCCTGGTTCCCCTGGGAGCCATATGCCGGTGACCAAAAAGTGTGACTCCTGCCTGGCAAGATCTTCCCGCAGGTGCGGGTACGCCCGGCAGAAAGGTGGTGCTCCTGGATGAAAAGGATATCTATGGGTCCTCCAACGAGAGCCCTCTGGATCTCCTGGCGAAGTCTGCCCCGACCAATGTAGCAGCGATGTCCACCGAGACCCTGGATGTTCCATGAGAGGATCCTCATGGATGAGCTATGGCAAGTGAAGCAGCCCACTGGCTCACCCCTCTCAGCCGGCCCGGATGATCTGCCCTCCACTCTGTGAGTCTTGGGCGCCGGCTTGGAGGGAGAATAGTCACTGTCTGTCCGGGTGCGGAGTCTCTCCAAAAAGAGGGTGACCTGTCTCTGTGTCCAGCCCCACTCCGCCTTCGCCCTGTCTAGGGCATAGGCGTGAGACCAATCCTCTGCATATATGTATCTAAAGGTAGGCTGCACCCTCGGGGCGGCATGGAGGAGAATCAGTAGCACCGCCTCAACTCAGGTGTGGACCGGATCCGCCCGCCAATCTCCTATACCAAACAAGGTCAGCAAACTCGCAAGGGCGCGACCAGTGTCTCGAACGGGCCAACATCCAGCTGGAGGCACCTGAAAAAACCGTAATCCACTGGGAGCCCCACCCGGGAGCCCCACCAGGGGAGGCTGGAGAGAACTCTGTGGTGGCGGGCGAAGCTAGGATCGCCATCTCCACCGGCCCGGAGTGGCTGTGGAATAGCCGCTGGACTGAACTCTGGCCTACCCAGCTGCGCTGCCCTGGGGCAGTGGGTGGTCTGGCGAAGTATCCTGGAGAGGCCGAGGGAGGGATGGGGGCTCGCGGAGAGGAGGGGGGAGAGCGAGGAGAGGATGGAGAGGCATCTGCCAGAGGATAGGTGTCAGGGGGGGCCGCCCGGGGAGGCAGGAGGGGGGGGCTGGGGGGGAGAGGGGGGGTGGAAAGAGTGCTCTCCGGGCGAGGGGAAGAGGAGCCGGGGGTCGCAGAGTGCGGCCCGGGATCCTCAGGAATCTGCTCCATGGAGGGGGCAGGGCCCCCCGCGGGGGGAGGCGGGAATGGGGTCTCCACGTGGGAGGCTCCACCGGCGGCCTCAACGGGCACTGAGTCTGAATCCTTGTCCATCGGGGTGGGACCTGCTGGCCGCCTATCCCTGACTGGAGCATAAGTGCGGGTAGGTGCCTGGACGCCAGCCGGAGTCGCCTGTCCGCCAGCCTGTGCTGCCTGCTGCGTCTACGACGGTCCCTGCGGGCCGAGTGTTTCCGCCGGCGAACCTCCTGCCATCCGCTAGCCTCCTGGGTCTGCGCGGCATCGTCCGCCGGGGCCTGCTCGTCAGATGATGGCGCCTGCTGAGGCGAGCCAGGGATGTCCGGTCTCTGAGGTGGATGGCCACCCCTCGGGTCTCCTGCAGGGGGTCCAGAGGCGGCATAGCGTGAATGATGAACCCCCTTGCGGGGACAGGCGCGTGCGAGATGGCCCATCTCCCGACAGGTGTAGCATTGGCCGGGGAGGCCCGAATACTCCACGCGCTGTATCAGATGTCCTCTAGAAAGACAAGGGAGGAGGATCGTCTTCGGGAGGGACTCCGGTGACGGAACCACAACACGAATGGCCGGCTGCCCGAGCTATCACTGAAGTCGCTGTCTGAGGCGTCTCCACCACTTGCCCGAATGCCTTGCCAATGGATGACAAAAGGGGCAAGTACTCCCTACGGAGTCCAGGAAAGCAGATAGTGACGGGAAAACCTGTCGCGCCTGCTAGCGGGTTAGAAGCGGGGTCGAAACTGTGAGTCCATCGCGCCAGGAACGCCCGGGATGAGCGGAGGGCAATGGGGCTCCGAGCCAGCACCATCTAAGCTGCCTGGGGGGACTCGAAATCCACCTGGTAGTAGCCACGTCCCAAAAAATCTACGCTGACGATCTTGGCAGGCACGCCAACAAGGCTGCCTTGCAGAAGGTCGCGAAGCTCTCTCCGCATCGGACGGCTACCCACTATCTTGCAGACCAAGGAGGAGGCCTCAAGAGCGGATACTGTGGAAACAAACAACTGATGATCTTCAGCTGTGAACTCCAGACGGAGACCGGAATCGGCAGGGGTAGTCGGAGCGGCTTCCATGGAGTCCTCCAGAGGGAAAAGGCCAGAAACCGGGGTCACCAACGGGAGGGACACAGCCCTGCGAGGAAAAAGAGAGGCGAAAGGTTACAGGATAGAAGGGGCGGGGCGGGGGGGGGAGGGGGGAGCTGAGGCGGGGGAGCTAGCGGTGGGGGGAGGGGCGAGACGGAAGGGGAGGAGAGGGAGAAGGCGGGGGGGAAGAGCCGCGTAGCGGAGGAGAAGGCGGAGGGGGTAGAGATGGCGGGGGAGAGAAGCGAGGCGGAGGAGAAGGAGGCGTGGGGGGTAGAGAGGCGGGGGAAGAGATGGCGGGGGAAGGAAGCGAGGGAGAAGGCGGGGGAGGAAACGTGGAAGGAGGCAGAGGAAGAGAAGGCGGGGGGGAGAGAAGGTGGGGGAGGATGCGAGGAAGGAGGCGGGGGAGGATGCAAGGAAGAAGGCGGGGGAGCGATGCGAGGCAGAAGGCGGGGGAGAGATGGCGAGGAAGGGTGCGAGGAAGGAGGCGGGGGAGAGGACGGAGGAGAAGGCGGGGGACAGGCGGGGGGGAGAGGGGGCGCGACGGCGAGAAGCAGCGGGAGGGGGAGAGGCGGAGCTCGCAGGCGCAGATCACAGTCGTCGTTGCTGTGTGCAGAGATCTGTCCTTAATCCTGATGTGTGCTTTGGTGTGTTATTATTTAGTAACCATTGGTGGTAGATTGTATAAGTATTTTTATTGTTTCTTATTATCTCTAAGTATAAAAAAATGTTATTATCTCTATGATTGTTATTAATATATAGCTTGATTATGTTTCATGTAGAGAAATGTCATTAAATATCTTGAAGTTGACCTATGACAATAACAAATTGTTGGATACGATCGTCTTTGAGGAGATGCCACAATTGGGCTTTTTTGGATATCATTGTAGCCCAAAATGGGAAGTTCTTGGCTTTGATGGGTGGGATGATATTAATCCTCGATACATTTATATAGTCTTAGATCCTCACAGGCTAGATGACAATCTTAAGCTTCTTTTAATCAAAGAGGCATTGGGATTATTAGATGGCTTTTACATTGTGGGTAGTAGATGTAGGAGCTCCGAGGAAAAGTGCTTCATTTTTAAGGAAATATTGAAATGCATTCCATTGAAAAAGTTAGTAAAGATAATGTAATAAGATTTAAGATTATTGATGGATGGGTCTTCTCTCTCTCTCTCTCTCTCTCTCTCTCTTCTGTATGTTTGATTGTTTGTCTGTCTCTGTCTCTCGTTCTTCTGTATGTTTGATTGTTTGTCTGTCTCTGTCTCTCTTTAAACCAATGCTTATTATCCGTTTTACTTTTATTTGGTGTGAAATATAGTTAGGAGAGGGTGAAAAAAATAGAGAGATCATAAATTTGTTATTTTATGTATCTTTGTATGTGTATGTGTAGAAGCAAGCACAAGGGCGATTGAATCAAAGTTGGTGCTTTCGAGTATAATTATGTCTTCAACTTGAGGTTAGCTCTTTTGATGCTATCACTGTCTCTCTCAATTTCTGTGTTGAAAAGAGATGCATAGAGAGAGAGAGAGAGAGAGAGAGTGGCGGAGAGAGGATTGTGTACATTAAGATACTTAAAAAAGAAAGAAAAACCTGTCGTAGACAAATATATGTATCACTGTGTAATTCTTTCTGTTGCGGTATACATATAGGATACTAGGGTTGGCGTGGAAGTGGCAGCCAAAGGGGAGATACATTGAGAGATGAGTTGACTCATCATCTCCATCGCGTCCATGACAGTAGTGGTCGCATGGAGGCAAACCAACTAGGCATGATTTCTTTCATGGAGAACATGCAATCTGAAATTGGGGAATGTCTACGTGGATGTAATGGGCAATGTAAAGAACACGTACTCTCTAAAAGATCAAGTGCGTGCATTAGGCATGGAGGTATTGAGTCTAAAGATATCTGTTAATCAACTCAATGCAATTATGAAAAAGATGTGCCATGTTTTAGAAGCTAGGGTAGTTGCTTAGATATTTTGTGTGAGAGGGATGATGTTTTTTTATCAAGGGTCAAATTGTGTTCCGACTTTTAGAAATTTTGGCGATATATATGAAATTTCTATGTTTTCAAATTTAATACTTCTCTCTTCTATCTCTCAACATGTTTCAACTCTGCCTTCCTTTATCTCTCTCTCTCTCTCTCTCTCTCTCTCTCTCTATATATATATATATATATATATATATATATATATATATATATATATATATATGTATGTATGTATGTATGTATGTATGTATGTATGTATGTATGTATATCTATGTCATTGTCTCTCTCTTTGTCTATCTCAAGTATTATGTTGTTTGAAGTTAAGAAAAATAGTATTTGTAATTTTGTGTTTCGAAGGAGTTTAAAGATGGCTAGGAGTTGTACATACTTGAGCTCGAACCAAGTTCGTCGGCTTCAAATTTTGGATGCAACACGCTTGACTCGCTGTAAACGGTCACAAAACAAGGACTTGCATTCGAAAACAAAACGGTGCTAATTTTACGGATTACTTTGCCATAGCTGGAATTGAAACATTTGGAAGGGTTGAAAATGAGGAGCATAGTGAACCCCACGGCAGAATCCACTTGGATTCAAGAAACATAACTATTCTCAATGCTATGGTTCTTCAAGAACCTATCAATGAACATCACAATGCTCAGACACATAGAGATTTGGCGCGGGTTGAAAATGAGGAGCATAGTGAACCCCACAGCAGAATCCACTTGGATTCAAGAAACATAACTATTCTCAATGCTACGGTTCTTCAAGAACCTATCAATGAACATCACAATGCTCAGACACATAGAGATTTGGCGCGGGGCCCTTTCTCATTTGATTTAAATGAGCTAGCTATGGATGATAATTTACATTCTATAACATTTATCGTTGGTGATGTGAAAGATATTAAATCTCAATGTCACTCTATAAGGCGGGTGTTTTCTTTGCCTCGAAATGTCAAGCACCAAGCAACTATAGTGGTATATTTTGGAGATTGTACTCTTCCCTCATTAGGATCCCTTTCTTGCAAGTGTCATTTTTGTGGTGCAATGATTCGGAAGTGTGAGGCGTCAAGAAAGCTTGGAGAATATGTGGGCAAACACCGTTGTGGAAGTGGGAAGGTCTCTTTATTGCCATTGGAAAATCCACCTCCTGCATTGGTCGAGTTGTTGCTTGGTAATGATAATGCAAGTAAGGAATACAGAAAGAATATACGCTCTTATAATAATGCCTTGGCATTTGTTTCATTGGGTGCTCACTTGGATAGTCAGTTCACTAGGGGAGGAGGAGTATTCAATTTTCGAATCCATGTACCACCTATCATCGTGTTGGTTCTGTCATACCTGATGGAACCCGAGATGCGGCTCCTCGATTTGCTCAGCTTTATGTGTATGATATTACAGAGCATGAATTAGAGAATAGACTTCATGGGATGCCCTCTTTAAATCACAAAATTGTTGAAAGGTTGCAAACAATGATGTATGTATATAATCCATATGCCCGTGCACTTTGTCCAATGAGAGAAATGTTGCTGTTAAGTCCACATGCAAATTTGAGAATGGTCATCTCACTGAAGCTCAATCAACCTCACGGTAATACTTGGTCCCTACAGGAAGTGAGGTAGCAGCTATCATGCCGGGTCAAGGAGATGATTTTTATGTGGGACATAGAGACATTCAAATAATGTCACGCACAGGTGCTATAAAAAAAATATCTAACTTGCATCGCTCATATATGCCTCTATTATATATTCTTCTATTTCCTCAAGGAGAGGATGGTTGGAATGTTGGAATTCCACTCAATAGAGAAGGTTCAAATGCGAGAGTACTAGCGTTGATGACAATGGGTATCTAACTTACATGCGACGAGATGATGGTAGTTTCATCCAGGTAAAGGATCATAGGGTGGATAGTCGATGGGTTGTTCCATATAACCCTTTTCTCTATTTGAGGTACAAAGACCATATTAACATAGAAGTATGCTCTACCATTACAGCTGTAAAATATTGATATAAGTATGTATACAAAGGACATGATAGAGCTACTATAGAGTTGCAAGACAGAAATGGGGTTATTGATGAGGTTAGTCAATATCTGGATGCACGGTACATTTCTGCTTCAGAGGCATGTTGACGCATATATCAATATGATTTGCACGATGAAAAGCCCGATATACAAAGGTTACATGTTCATCTCCCAATGCACAATAATGTACTTTTCAATAACCAGGATGACTTACGTGATGTGATTAGTTGTGAGATAGAAACCAAAGAACATCTCTCACTGAATGGTTCTCAAAGCCAATCAATTGTACGTGATGTGATTAGTTGTGAGATAGAAACCAAAGAACATCTCTCACTGAATGGTTCTCAAAGCCAATCAATTGTATGCAGACGCAAATAGCATACTATATGTTGATTTTCCTTGCAAGTGGGTGTGGAATTCAGCTCTATGCTCATGGACTAAAAGGAAAAGGGGAAATATGATTGGACGTATGTATAATGTTAGTCCGAGTGCAGGTGAGCAATATTACAGATGCTACTCATAGTGTGCAAAGGGTGCAAATCTTTTGAGGATTTGCGAACAGTGAATGGACATTTGTATCCATGTTTTAAAGCTGCATGTGAAGCTAGAGGGATGCTGGAGAGTGATGAGGAGTGGTGCATGTATCTCTATGAATCTGCAATTCAGAATATAGGATTTCAGTTGCATCAATTGTTTGTCATTATAATGGTTTTTTGTGAGCCTATATACCATGGGCAGCTTTGAGACAAATTCTCTGCCAGACTTTGAGAAGATTTTTTGCATTCATTGCTACAAAGAGGGTGTGTCGATGCTGGTGTTTGTCATTTTATAGCAAAGAATCAGGCTTTGTTGCACATGCAAGATCTCTTACACCAGTATGGAAAGCGGTTAGCTGATTTTGAAGGGTTCCTACTCCACATAGATCAAGTGTTACCACTGTCAACAATGGTTTGCTGATGGAAGAGATGATGTTTGATTCTGTTCAGCAGGCTGATTTGTCTGTTTCCATGGAAAGGAGTCTTAATAGTTGTCCCCAATCAAGAGCATTTGATACTATCCTTAGAGCCGTTTCTTTGAACCAGGGTGGTGTTTTTTTTCTTAATGGACCCGATGGATCAAGCAAAACTTATCTTTACAATACCTTGCTATCTTGATTGCGTGGAGAGAAATACGTTGCTTTGGCATGTGCATTGTCTGGAATAGCCACATTATTACTCTCGAATGGTCATATAGCTCACTCACGTTTCAAAATTCCATTGGTACACGAGGCTCCAATGATGCATAGGTACGCATATGAAGCACTGGACAGGATATTGAAGGACATTGGGCAAATCTTATCGGTTGTGCCAAAGGGATCGCGCGAAGACATTGTTGATGCAACGTTATGCTGGTCACATATTTGGAGATATATGAGTGTTTTAAAGCTCACCCAAAACATGCGGGTTAGACAGAGTGCTTACAGTGGTATAGAACATGAATTTGTCAAATGGACATTACAAACTGGGGATGGAACTATAAGTCACGAAATTTAGAGGTTGATGAGATCAATGAACTAGCCTTGAGTTCATTGCCTGGTCTTGAAAGAGAATACCTTAGTGTAGATTCTGTTGTTTCTTTGCGAGAATGACAAAATACTGTATCCAATTGAGTACTTGAACAATTTGAACTTAGGTGGTGGCTACCCTCCTCACCGCTTACTTCTAAAGATTAATGCGCTTGTCATTTTGCTCTGCAATTTGGACCCTCGACGTGGACTTTGTAATGGTACCAGATTGATATGCAAGCAATTTAACTCAAAGGTGATAGAAGCAGAAATCATTACAAGTGCAAACATTAGAGACAAAGTCTTTATTCCCAGGATAACATTTGTGCCTACTATGCTTCAATTGTCGTTTAACATGAGAAGGAGGTAATTTCTTGTCAGGTTAGCTTTTGGTATGTCAATAAATAAGTCCCAAACAAGGACAAACATTGAGTGTATTGGGACTTTATCTAACCATGCAAGTATTCACACACGGACAACTGTATGTCACTATGTCATATGTTAGGTTATCCAATGCAGTAAAAGTGTGTGTAAAGCATATTGTGGAATATGAAAGTGGCACAACAGGTTCAAATGAACTCTTCACAACCAATGTTGTCTACAAGGAGGTTTTGCAAATGGCATGTCGAAGAATTTAAATGTAAATGGCAATTTGCAAATGCAAGAGATTACATTTATACCTATCTTTGTGCAATGAAGGAAGCATTTGATTGGAGAATGTTTCTGAAGATGTGCAAGTGCAGTCTTTGTTTGCTTTTGGATTGCTTTTATATACAGTGCCCTTATATTATGTGTGTGTGTGTGTGTGTGTGTGTGTATATATATATATATATATATATATATATATATATATATATATAGAGAGAGAGAGAGAGAGAGAGAGAGAGAGAGAGAGAGAGAAGAAGAAGAAGAAGAAGAAGAAGAAGAAGAAGCTCTTTTAACGTCGTAGGAACAATCCCAAGAGACCAAATATGATCTATCCGATGGGATTGAGATTCGAACACAAGACGTGTTGAATAACAACTCCATGAGCTAACCAATCTACCACACATTGGGTGATAGAAAGGTTAGCCCATTTTGTTTATTTACCCACACACCCGTTTGAAGAAGCTCTTTTAACGTCATAGGAACAATCCCAAGAGACCAAATATGATCTATCCGACGGGAGTGTTATATTTGATATCAGGGATATATTGCTTAGGATGGATGTGGCAAGGAGATCATTTTCGTTCGTTTATGGTGATGGACAAGATATTGAAGGTAAATGTTTTAGACGTTTGCTATAATTTAGGTATTATTATTTTCCAAGATTGATTTTATATTCATGGCTGAATTGTAAACCCTCCATTTTAGGAAGGCCAAGCAACAGCTTCTCTAATTATCGAATTGTTAGAGAGCACTGGTGTTTTACGATTTGGTGTTTTACGATATATATACAAACTTTTTGTTAATGTATCTTTTGTGTTTTGTTTGATTAATTTATATTTTTATTGAAACATTCATTTGCAATAGGGAATATCTTCACTTTTTAGAACCCAGATTATTATTGGGTTTGTATGGTCGAGACAGTTATGACGAGAGCTTTGGGCTCCTAGAAATTTGCAATCTACGATTGTGGAAGGTTGCAGATCAACTTCATGTACATGTAATGTTTGTGGATTATGAAAAGCCTGCTAAGTTAGATTTTCAGTGCATAGGCATTGGACAATACATAATTTTTCGATTTGCTATTTACAAGCCTGTTTAAACGCCATTCGCCTCAAATATTGATCCACCAAATGAGTTTTGTAAGCTTTTATCCTTATCCAACTTTTTTATACGAGAGTTATATTTTCAATGCTAATATTTTTTATGGCATACATTTCGCCAGATGGAGGCGCGGGATATAGGCTACCAAGGAGAGAGAATCCAGTTGTTCGAAGATTGTTTTGAGGTTGCGTTCAGGTGTGTTAAGATACTCATCATTTTATGGGTTTGTAATGCTAGAAGCTTCTAATATCTATATGGATATATATGACAATCACGATGTTTTTATATATTAGTTTGGCAAGTTGAGGGCAATGTATACATATATGTATGAGTGTGACCAATATCTATGGATATTATGGGTGCGTGCGCATACACAGACACATATTTACATGTGTGTATGTGACATGCACACATGCATTCATAGACGCGCACACACTTACACATATCTTCCAGTTGTGGCATGTATAGTTTCAATGGATTTCACGTACACGTACTCATACGTACATGTACATACATACATACTTACAAGGGTGATTTTACACATATTTCTTTTGCATGTACCTAAATACAAAATGCTTCTTGCCCGTAGCTTGCGGAGACAGGTCGCGACACTAGTATAGAGGAGATGCTAGCATCCAATCATATGCGACATCCATATGGTTTCGGTTGCCACATTGTCTTCAAGGTGAAGCTACTCAACGGTATTCATTTCAGCCCCATTTAGGGTACTCTTGCGCATTCTTCCTCTTCTTCAATCGGATATGGCTTCCAACAAATCGATCCTGTCATCGCTGTACCCGCAGAGAAAGAACGCCTCTGCGGGCGATGGGAAAGCGGCCAAATGGCGCCCACAGGCCACTAAGAGGAAACCCGCAGACGGCGTCCACTCCACCCTCGACGACGCTAGCACGGCCACCGCTACTTTGGGCTCCTCCAAGTCGCAGCCTGCGGCCCTGGTCTCCGGCGCCGGCATGGACATTGACGGTGAGTTCCCTCTTTTCTCTCTGCATGTAGCCACGAAACCCTAACTTTCGATTGCATTATCTTAAAACCCTGCTTTTAGGAGAACCTTGAGTGCGTTACCCTAGCTTCAAACTCTACTTTCAGAGCAAGCTCGATTGCGTTACCGTTGCTTGAAACTCTACTTTTGGAAGCAAAATAATCTAGCTGTCAACATAAAGTAAAAAATTGGAGCATATACACACAGAAAACCCCTGATATGAAAAAACCTTAAGTACAGTACAAGAGTATCTTCAAGAAAGGAAGACTCTTTGAAACCCTAACTTTCAATGAAACAGCACCGGCATAACATGAACATGGGTTCTACGTAGATGTACATGGACATTGGGTCTACATGGATATTGTCTCTTAACCTGATTGCAGCACGCCTCCTAGCTGAAACCCTACATCTAATATGAGATTTTCTGATGCCCCTTGGATTCCTCCTGTTTTGCCATGGTAAATTCCCCTTGCCCTTACATGAAGAAAGAGAAATATCACTGTATATCATCTGCATACTTACACAAAAAACAAACTGTCTTCTCAATATTTCATGAAACACTAATTTCATGGAAACCTTATCAAGATTCGAGATGGTATTGATGGTTTTTCCCTTTTATTTTTTGGCATGTGCAGATGAGTATGATGACCTAGAGGAGACGCTGCGTCAGTTCGACATGAACATGCGCTATGGCCCTTGCCTCGGAATGACCAGGCTAGAACGCTGGGAAAGAGCTGAGAGACTGGGCATGAACCCACCAGTTCATGTCAGAAAAATTCTTGAGCGAGTGAGCGGAGTTCCTGCATGCGTATGGGAGGGAAGGGTTTAATCCACTTTTATTAAAAAGGCATGATGAATGCCATCACAACAGTGGTTTGCATCAATGACTTCATCATCTAATGAAGCATTATATGTGTTGAAAGGCTGGTAGTTTTTTTGATATCCGGGTTTTGCATATCACAATAGTGGTTTGAACTAGTTGATGATACTTTCCCATCATTAGCTATTTTGTTTCATGAACTAGTTAATTTCTATACTTCATAACAGTCATTGAAATGGGGATAACAAGTGCCAATAATTTTAGTATGACGCATGATTTAATTTAACTTTAGCAAAGTATATCATGAGAGATAAAACCTCTGTACAAATGTGTTGAGGTTTGGAACCAAGGAATGTAGCAAGGAGGTTTGTGGTCATTTCTAAATATCATAGATCAGTAAGTATGCAAAGGCTTCACGGAGACCAATAACCCTTGTTTTGTGACAATCTTTTCTGTCTAGGCCCAGTGTCTGTGACTCCTGGCTTCTAGGACCAGATTTGAGAAGTGGATGTGCTTCCATCTAGAATATAACTTGGTGTGGACGTCTTGGAATGAGGATAAAGTTTGTCCTGTTGATGGTGAATGCTTCTTGTAAGGTTTGTGATGGGTGGTTGTAGTTAGTTATGTGATGGTCCCTGTTGAATCCAACACAGCGTATTCGCCTTGCCACATGGGTGATTGCCACCCAAATTAAGCATTATAAAGCCCTGCAATGGTTTGCCTTGAGTTTGTAAATTTGCATTATTGCAGAATCATAAGGTGGGGCTGGGTGCAGGTGGGAAACTTCGCAATGGTTATGATCAATAGTAATAGAAGAAGATTGAGGCATGTTGGTATCCCTAAACAAAGCTCCTTTCTGTCTAGTTTCAGCTAAGCTGTTTTGGTGAAAGATTTTTTTAGCAAGGGCTTGTGTCATTCCCCCAATAGAGCAGTTAGTGTTTGGGCAGAGCAATAACTAGGTTTGAAAACAAGGTTGTCTAGTTAGTCGCCAGGTGGACTGTTACTATACGGCTGCCTGGCAACTTGGCAAGGCATCCAATCACACAATTGTTTCTGAGGAGGGGCTAAGCTGTCTCTTATGGGCCTTATCCAAGTCCTACCATGACAATGTACATAACTCCTTGGATCTGGGAGAGGAGAGCTCTTGAGCAACCAGATTGGCCTTACATTGAGTCACTGTTCCATCTGGATTATATTCACATGTCAGACGCCATTTTTTGCAAGTCACGAGTCACCTGTGAGGTGGGTGGTCTGGCAATGATTTTGCCATAATGATTACTCGTCATCCATGGCCTCCTACAACAGTTCAGCTACAGGCCTGGCAAGAGCCTCTTGTACACAGAGAGTTTGCTATATCTAGGTTGCCCAGGCTCTCTAGAGAAGAATTCTAGCTATCTACAACTACACTGGCTCCTTGATCCTTTATGTAGAGTCCTATTTAGATGCGTTTGTTGCAAGTCACAAGTTGCCTGTGAGGTGGGTGGTCCAGCAAGGACCACATATGATTTTGCCATAATGATTTGAACTCGTCATCCATGGCCTTCTACAACAGTTCAGCTACAGGTCTGGCAAGAGTCTATTGTGCAGAGAGAGTTTGCTATGTCTAGGTTGCCCATACTCTCTAGAAAAGAGTTCTAGCTATCTACAACTACACCGGCTCCTTGATCCTTTAAGCACGTAGTAGGTACAAATCAGTGCAGAAGCTGGCCATTAATAGTCTCTCTCTCTCTCTCTCTCTCTCTCTCTCTCCCTTGCACGCTTGCACACACACATCTAATTCAAGTTTTTTGGAGTGAACGCGAAGTTTCAAAACTATGTTTTGAAGGCAAGATCACAACTTGTTCATCCTCATTGCACTGCTCCAGTGATCAGGCGTATTCTTCACTCCCAATCTTTGCCTTTGTAATTATTTTGCTAGATCCAATTGTTCATAACCTAGGAGGAGAAGTTGCGTGCTTAGTACGACGACTCTTATTTTTTGGGCCCTTCTAGTTCCTTAGTATGCATTCTCATCTGCCTATAGTACCAAGGCTGCTGTGGCATAACTTTGGATGGTGTCTTGATCTAAATGATCGATCAAGCCTTCTATTTTTCTCTTGCTTGAAGACAACTTATTTTGAGCTTCTCATGGGCTTCTGTAAGCCCCTAGTATCTCATCTTTACCAAATGGTGCTCCATCTAAAGGTTGTGTAGTGCCATCTCAATTTCTTAAGCCAATGCGATGGTAGCTCTACAGTATTTGGTTCTGTTTGTTTGCCAGTACTTGGTAGATTCCAAGCTCTTGTTCATCATGGTGTAGTGAGTTGATAATTCTAACTCACCATGCTTTTAGGATTCTGACTTAGAGAAGGTCCACTACTTGATCCTCTGATTTCTTGAAAGGAAGCTGAGCACTTAGTTGTCTTCATCTGCTTTGACAAGGGGATCAAGAAAGAGGACGCACTTTGGCCATTCCAGTGGTCATCTATTACCCATCCCTTTGTCTATTAGGTTCATTTCTATCCTTATCTTTGGTCTAGTCTCCTTTTCTTGTGATTGTGGAGACCCAGTTTCATCTTCTAGATGCCTAGATCTCATCAGAACAAGGTGAAACATGCATGAGCTTCTTTTCGTGCAGTTCATTTGTTTGGCTGCTACTCCTGATCCTCTGATTCCTTGAAGGGAAGCTGAGCACTAAGCTGCCTTCTTCTGCTTTGACAAGGAGATCAAGAAAGAGGGTGCACTTTGACCATTCCAATAGTCATCTATTACCCATCCCTTCGTCTATTAGCTCCATTTCTATTCTTATCTTTGGTCAGACTCCTTTTCTTGAGATTGTGGAGATCCAATTTCATGTTCTGGATGCCTAGATCTCATAAGAACAGGGTGAAGTATGAGCTTCTTTCATGCAGTGCATGTGTTTGGCTGCTACTCCACTTTGTCCTTGAGCAGGAATTGCAGAGATCGCACCACTTTTCACCTTGTCTCCTCTTTTACGTTCATCTTGTCTCCTATTTTACGTTTGATCTTTCCCTGTTTACACTTTTATGATTTCTTATCTTCAATGAATGGGAGTAACCGAAAGTCATGCCATCATTATATTCCTTTGTTGGGTTTTCCTCTCGTTCTTTTGGAACTGGGGTTTCATGGCCGTATTCTTTTGGTGGCCTTTGAAGGCTCTGCCTTTTTGTTAAGGTGAAGAAGATGTCAATGAGGGCTCAAGATTTGCTGTACGAACCTTCTTTTCTGTCAAACTTTGTGCCAAAGTCCTCATCTTTCTGCCTCATTATCATATTGTAACCTTAACAATGCTTGAGTACTCTTGTCCCTCTTCCAAGGTGTTGACCACTCGCCCTTGGGAATCACCATCAGTTGGCCATGAAATTAGCCCATTAAAATTCCCCTTTGTGTGTTGCTTCCAAATGAACCAGAGCATCCCTTAACAAGTATCTGGGCTAATAATACTTACCGGCAAACATTTCATCAATGAAAAGACATGGTGGACATCATCATGTTTATAGAAGTCAATTCCATCGTGTGACTGGGCAACAAGCTTTTATCTCGTGGAGTGGGCTAATCCAAATATGCCTTGGCCATGCTGGTGTTGTTGATGTTGATCCTCTTGTCTTTGTATATTGTTTCATTGAATCATACATGTGTAGGGCTCCTTCTAGTATAGAGATCCTTGTCTTCCCCCCCCTCAAGGTTGACTAGCCATTCTACCCTGACCTCCTTTGCTGTAGAAATCATTTTGTGGTCTTGTAAACACGTTTAATGAAAATGGGTTTAATGGTGACGGTTTTTTCTAGGGTTTTCCCCCATTTGAGGCGACATGAAGATAGGGGCTGTGCGACATGATGAAAGAAGTAACAGGAAGAAGAAAATAGAGAAGATAAAAAAATTCATGAGGTAACTTAAATGAAAGAAATGCTAAGATAAAGATGGATGTGAACGGACCGATGTGGAAAATAAGATTACACACTTGCATGCTAATAAAAAGTAAGGGGCTTGTATGGTCGGTCACCTTTGAAAGGTGCCATTTGGGGTTGGAGATTAATTGAACTTGTTTGGTAACCTTCTAGCCTAATTACCTAGCTGGCCACGTGTGTCTTAGTACTTGTTTGATTCATTGGTTTCTCTTTTCATCATCAAATGGTTACAGGAAACTTTTTCCTCAAAGTAATGAAAGATGCCCTTAGAATCGCTATCTATTGTTTTAATTGATGGTGGGTAACTCTCCCTTTTCCACAATGTCATGCCCTTGGAATCGCTATCTATTGCCTTAATTGATGGGTTGTTGAAACAATACACCAAACTATCATATTGTGACATTGGGGATAATGCTATAAGGTTCAATGGTCTATTAGCCTTGGAACAACTATGGTCAAATGGCATCAAAGGGAGAATATTTTAGGTGCGTAGCTCCAGTGGAGGAGGATCTCTCTTGCACCCAAATCTAGGCATTGGGGGCTCTCTTCAAGACTTTGTTAGGGTTTTGTTTAGGGGTTAATCATACCTTAATCTCTTGTATTCTAGCCTATATAAGATACTCACATCTAATGCATGAGTACACACCTCCATTAGCCCACTCCTTGTGTCATTATGCTACCTATTTAGATTATCATGTGATTAGCAATAGTCTCTCATTTAGTTTTGTCAATGCTAGCACAATGATCTCCATCATATTGCTCATGCCTCCTTAATTCTAACATAAGTAACTCTCCCTTTTCCTTTAAAGAATGGGGTTTTGGATTCTACCTCAATAACTACATTTATGATTTTGACCTTTTTCAACACACTGTGGGATTACTAGGGGGTTGCATGGCACTTTCTGGTGAGCCATGAGAAGAGAAGAAGTAGAAGGAGAGAAAAAGATAAGGGAAAGAGAAGAAGAAGAAGTATATATATATATATATATATCTTTTGAAGGGGTATATATTTTCCAATCCTTGTTTCCATTGCATCCCTAATTTCTACCAAGCATCTACAGCCATGGATTCTGATGATGGCACTCAACTGCCAACCATTTCGAATGTGTCACCTCTTCCTGCTCCTACTTTGGAGGAGCACATTCTTCTACTCGAGATGCAACTTGAAGAACAGCGCAAACGCCAACGCCGATCATGAGGAATCTCCTGATGCCATGCCTCCCGAAGATGATCGCTTGAGCAAGATTCTCAAATCCGTTTTTGACTCGCAAACGAACTCACAAGGACTCCAAGATCAGCCATCGTGCATTCACGTTCTCCAAATTTAACGGTAAAAAAGATGGACGTCTAGTTCTTTCTTGGTTGACTCAATTTCATGATTATTTTGCTGGTGAACAATTCTCCAAGGAGGATAAAATAAAGTGTGCTACTAATCATTTGAGTGATCGAGCTTCTTTGTGGTGGAATGCACTTCGCATGGGTCCTACCAAGCCTCTCACTTGGGATCAATTGTGGAGAAAAAAAAGGATCAAATATCCTTTTCTTTCTCCACAATTTCACCTTAACACTCGTCGAGCATGGAATCTTCTTCCCATGACAGATCGTGATCTCAATATACAGAGAGATTTTGGCAATCACTTAAAATATTTGTATGCTCAAGGATGTTCCTGAAGAATCACTCCAACAAAAGTATGAAGATGGTCTTGAGACAACTATTCAAGCGGATGTGAACATGTTCAAGCCAACTTCTCTTGATGATGCAATCTCTCTTGCTCATGATTCCGAGCTTAAGAAAGGTTTGCCTCGTCAATTACCTCGCAGTGTTCAGTATGCTTCTTCACCCAATTGACAATCTTCTTTGATAAGGAATCAAGGTTTCAGATCTTCTTTTCGATGCCCTCAATTTATCAATCTCCTTCATCATAACAACGGTGTCCATGGAATGGTAATAATGGTAATTTTGGTAATGGTAGTAGCAATGCACGTACTTTTTCCAATTAAGATGTAACGAACAATTTTAATACTACCAACCCAAGCAATGTAATTCTGGTCACAATAGTTATCCACTCACTTTGAGATGTATCCATTATTTTTTCATACCCAAGCTAAACTTGCACTTCGGAAGCAATCACGTGCATACATGATTTTAGTTAATGAAGTGCAAGCATATGAAAATAATTTGACTCCTTCTCAGCAAGCATTCATGGCTAAGTTTCAGGATTGTTTTATAGATGATTTACCTCCTACCTTATATCTTTCACGTCCTGAAGACCATACTATAGAGATTATTCCGGGTAGCCAACCACCACATAGAGCTTCTTATCGTACAAATCCTCTTCAACAAAAAGAAATAGAACGCTCCTTATTTTGGCTGAAGCTTGTGAGCCTATTCTTAAGGCTCAATAAGCTTACACTAGATAGGCTAATAAGCATAGAAGACCAAAGACTTTTGAAGAAAATGATTTAGTTTGGCTTCGCATAGAAAAGTGCAGACTAAAGTCTGTTGAGAAACATCCAACCATTAAACTATCTCCACGATTTTATGGGCCTTTTAGAATAACTGTTAAGATCAATGACAATGCTTATCGTTTATCCCTTCTTGACCATTGGAATATTCATAATTCCTTTCACATTAGTCTACTTAGACCTTTTAAAGGTACACCACCTTCTACCTCCGTTTATGATGACCCACCTCTTCTAGAGGCTGATACAAAAATTTTAGTTCCTGAAGTAATTCTTGATCATAAGCAAACTACAACTCTCAATGGCAATGTTTATGTTAGATATTTGGTTAAGTACAAGAATCATCCTGTAGAAAAATCTCAGTAGATTCCAGACCATGCCCTTGTTACACACTCTGCCGCCCTGATCGACTTCTTTCATAGACAGTTGCAGTGAATTTTACACTTGGTATTAAGATCGATGCAATAGTGTGAAGGTCATCGATTTGAGGTATCACATGATTGGCAGTTTATTTTGGTATTTGATATTGATATGTATGAAGGTCACTGATTTGAGGTATCACACGATTTAGAAGTTTATTTTGGTATTTGGAATTGGTATGTGTGAAGGTCACCAATTTGAGGTATCACACATGATTATTTTTTTCATCGCAAAGGTCATCGAATTGAGGTATATTGTGGATTTCTTATGGATATTTTGAATTTGCTATTTTCTTTCGTTGTTGCAAAGGTCACCGAATTGAGGTATTACACGTAGTTGTTTAAATATGCAAAGGTATTGACTCTGAGGTATTGCATGTTTAGCAATTGAGCACAGTTGCTTTTCACCAGGGAGGAATGTTGAAATTATTCGAATTATTTGGCATTTATGGATTTATTTGATGGATATTTATTTTATGTACAAGCGAGACTACAAGCGAGACTGGTCACCTCTAACTTATCACATATTTTGAGCTTATATTCTGAATGTCAGTGCAGATCAGTGGGCAGGGTTAGTGTACACGATGTGCATGGATTCATTGAGCTTGCTTCAACGGAAATCTATTGATGCATGGCATGTGTCGATTATTTATTCTACAATGGCAATGATATTTTATGTCACATTA
>NC_141046.1:41393531-41408531 GCF_041138505.1 Cibotium barometz
GTTTCCTAAAGATAATATGGCATAACTACATAAGGGTTCCTACACCTAAGTGCTTTTAAGGGCTACTCTAATATCAACTCCTCTCGGAGAGGCTCCTCCTTTCTTCAGCAATGTAGTTGACTTTGCCAAGTGTCGATGGTGGTTCCAATCTTCATGTTCCACACATATATATCTCCTAGGTCGATGGGCTCATCCGCTAGAAGCTTTCCCTAAAGATTACAGGCCTCTATTATAATTTTTAGATGCTCTTGCATGTCTCTACCTGAATTCTTGCACAAATCTTTGCAAATAGCTTCAAGACTATCCTTGAGAGTAGATTTTGGGGCGTTTGATGAAGACATGATGAGTCACAGAAAGATAGAGAATGAGGGAGAGGGTGAGGATAATGGTAGGTGAGGTAGAGAATGATGGTGAGAGAGAGAAGGAAAGAAGGATAAATAGGGAGGCAGAGAATGATAGTGTGAGAGAGAGAGGCAATGAGATATGGGAGTGAGGATTAGAGTAAGAGCTATGTATATCGATAGAACATGCTAAAAGAAAAAAGTGATTTGCATGGATATTTTCTAAAAGTTAGAAAAGTAATTGCATGGATAAGTGCTTTGTGTAGGAAAAGTAATTGCATGGATAAATGCTAAATTTAAGAAAAGCTATTCTAACAATTGATAATATATAAAATGGAGATGTTGACACCAACATTAAAATAACTTAATATATAAAATGAAGATATTCCAACCATCAACATAAAAAGGAAAAAAATGATTTTGTCATTTCCATTTGAAGCATTGTAATACAACCATATCCATTTAACCTACTAAGACATTTAAAAAATGAAAAGTATATAGACCTTCATAGAGAGTTGATAGAACCATGATATCAAGGACATTTTATACTAGAAAAATCAAGGACCTTCATAGAGAGTTGATAGAACCATGATATCAAGGACATTTTATACTAGAAAAATCAAGGATAATTTTTAAACAATAGTAATTGTCATAAACTTAGAGCTTCTTTTCATATTGTTCGTCTATTGCTAGACATTCTGATTAGGTCCTCTTTTTAGAGTGGTTGATGTATACACATATTTTGGTTTGCATCTAACCCAAAAATATGCAAATATACAAATTATAGGTGCTTGCATGCGCAATATGGGTCTACCAACCTCTACCCTGATTTGAAAATCGGGACATGTGAGTGATGGATTCTTTCCCATAGTCACCTTGTATTTTTAACTACCTAGTAGTGATTCCTCGGTCTCAATTACAAACACTTCCATCTATCCGAACTTAATGACCAAATTCTCGAATAAGGTAGCTGTATTTGAAATTGTTGATTCTATTCTTTTAGCCGCCATATCCGATATGCCACTTATATACTTTGTTGTGACCAATGGGCTGCATCATTTGATTCTTGGTGTAATTCCTTTTGCAACACAAATCCTCTAGCCTTTAATGCTCGGATCTCATTCATAGTAAGGTTTTTACCTCGTCCAACTGGCCATACAACTGGGGGTCTAGCAGATGATTAACAGATAGTATTACATACTCTCTACATGTGATCCACGATGTTATTGCAAAACCATATGAACTGATGCTTCTGGCCCCTTGACCACTCTCTCATACCATAGAAAGATGAAGCTAGAACGCCTCCCCACAATTTTTGATGCTCTTCTTACATTGGCCACCTAACCATCCTTGGCATGACGTTGTTGTTTAGAGGTGTTCAACATATAGCCCATTGACTCATGTATGTCATTCTCCAGAATTTCCTGCACCTCATCTTCAGTTGCAAATCCCTCTGCATTGTGCTAACCACCTTGTGAAGCTGTAGGAATAGGGGGTGGAAAGTTTAACCTCCTAGCCTTTTTCTTGCGAGGCCGGTTTTCTGTGACATACTCCGGACAATGTGATGAGTTTTCATCCTCAAGGTTTATAATTGTTGGTTTTCGATAATGACTGAATATAATGTTATCACCAATATAGTTTGGTTGCACATGCATTGGTGTGCCATTGCTTCCCCCACCACCAATCTGATATTGTTGGTTTTTGACGCTAACTATCTATAATGTTATCACCAATATAGTTTGGTTGCACATGCATTGGTGTGCCAGTCTCCATCCCAATCCATGCATATGGCTGTCCAAAAACACCATACAGCTGTACCTATTTTATCCACTATGACCCATTGCTTGTAGGAGATCTAGATGGTTTTTCATGAAGCCCTTGGATTGCCAAGAAGCCTCTTGATTAGTCAAGCCTCTCCACTTCACAAGGTACTCAACAATAGACCCATTACGAAGGTGTCTTTCTCTCATTCCAATCACCTTCTCCACCACACATTGAATCATCATTCCCTCTTCATCCATAGGTGGCAGCTCATTAACCACTACCAATTGAGGTCCTAGGTACTTCTTCAAGTGTGACACATGAAACACAATGTGGATCCTCGTGGTAGAGGGTAACAACAATGGTAGGAAACCTCACCTATTCTTCTCAATACCCTGTAAGGTCCATAAAAGCAATGAGCAAGCTTTGTAATGAAGTATACCATGACTTAGGGATTCTCAAGAATACATAATCCCCTTCTTCAAACACCATATGCTTCCTTGACTCATCGACATATTGCTTCATTTGATTTTGTGCCTTAGCCATGTTATCCTTGCACCTTTGCAATATATTGCACACATCTTCTCAATCTCCTCTTTGGCTTAAGGATTCACATTCTCATCATTGAATGCAATAGGAGGTATATGCACCTTATACCCATACATGGCTTCAAATGGAGACATACTAATACTCATGTGATAAGTGTTGTTGTGACAAAATTCAGCTAAGTGCAGCCATCTATCCTATGAAGCTTGAGTGTCATAACAATAGTGTCTCAAATAGATTTCAAGACACTTGTTCACCCTCTCAGTTTGGCCATCCGTTTGTGGGTGAAAGGTCATTCTTGGGGTGAGTGTAGTCCCCATGGACTCAAAGACACTCTTCAAAAAATGGCTCATGAACTTGACATCTCTATCACTTACCATTTGCTTAGGCATCCCATGCAACCTAAACACATGCTCCATAAATTGTTAAGCCACCATAGAAGATTTATATTACACCTTTGTTGGTATGAAATGAGCCACTTTTGTCAATCTATCCACCACCACATAGATGCTATTCCACCCTTAGTAGTGGGCAGTAGCTCGGTAATGAAATCCATGGCTATGTTTGTCCACTTCCCTTCCAGAATAGGCAATGGTTGCAACAATCCTCATGGCAATTGGTTGGGATCCTTGTTTGTTGGCAAGACAAACTTTTTTGCACATAGTCATGCACGTCCTTCCAAAGCCCCTTCCAAAAGAAACTCTTCCCTCTCTTATCATAGGTCTTGAGCACTCCCAAATGACCTGCCATGGGTGAAGAGTGCATCTCTTGTAGGATTTTCAGCTTGAAGGATGAGTGAGGGACCAAATAGACCTTTCCCTTGTATCAAAGCAACCCATTATGCAACTCAAAATGTGGATATTCATCACATAACCCTTGCTGTAATTTATGAAACATTGGACCAGCCATGTGATCCACCAAATACTCCTCTTGTATCTCATGAATCCAATCATGATGCACCTCTGAAATGGCATGTATAGTACAAACCCACATCCTAGAAAGTGCATCTGCCACCACATTGTCCTTTCCCACTGTGCAAGAGATCTCAAAATCATAATTTTGCAAGGTAGCGAGCCATCTCTTTTGCTTTGGAGAAAGGTTTTGTTGGGTGAGAAAGTACCTTCCTTACTTTGAAATGCCCACCATACAAATAGTGATGCCACTTCTTCACACGACAAGCAAAATGGTCAACATTTCTTAATCATATACATGAAGCTCCCTCTCCTTCTCAGTGTGCTTTCTACTCTCATAAGCAATCACCCCATGCTCTTGATATAACACAGCACCAATTCATCTCCCACTTGCATCAGCCCCGTATAGTGGAAGGCTTAGAAAAATCAAGGCAAACCAATATTGGGGCTGACATTAGTGCTTTCTTGAGCTCTTGGAAGCTGTTATCGGCCATAGCATCCCAAAAAAATGCTTCCCTCTTAAGCCTATCAGTAAGCGAGGCTACCATGTGAGCATAGGGGCGTATGAACCTCCTATAAAAGGATGATAGTCCCAAAAATCCCCTTAGTTGGGTAGTGTTGGTGGGTGTAGGCCACTCCTTGACACATTGTACTTTCTTGGAATCCATTTTAATGCCATCATTGCCCACAATGTGACCCAAGTATTCCACCTCTTGTGACATAAACATGTATTTGCTTTGTTTGGCGAACAACTTGGGCTCTCTGAACACCTTCAACACTTGCTCCACATGCATCAAGTGATCTTCCCTTGACTTGCTATACACAAGTATGTCATCAAAGAATACAAAAACTGATTTATAGAGATTCGAATGGCTTCAAAACTTTGTTCATAAGAGCTTGAAATGTGGCCGGAGCATTTGATAAACCAAAGGGCATATCATGAATTGAAATAGATCATGTTCAGTCCAAAAGGCTATCTTAAAATCATCTTCTTTCATTCTTATTTGATGGTACCCGGACTTGAGATCTTGGAGAAATATTTTGCTCCTGTCAACTCATCAAGTAAATTATCAAAGCTTAGAATGGGATATCGATTCTTTATATTAATCTTGTTGAGATTCCTATAATCGATGCACATTCTATAAGATCCATCCTTCTTCACCAACAAGACGAGTGAGGCAAAGGGTGATTGGCTTGGTTATATGAACCCCATTTTCAAAAGTTCCTCCACTTGCTTTGCCACCTCCTCCCTCTCAACCTTTGAAAGCCTATAGGGAGGCTTATTGACTGGTTTTGCATCCTTCTTGTTGAGATTCAAGCTCGATGATAGCTTGTGCCAGCTGCACTATGTGCTGGCGTGTTAAGTAGTAGCATGTGTGAGACATAAATGACCGCATCCAGCTGGTCATAGTTGTGCGGACAATAGCTAGGGTTAGCAGTGTGTGGACACAACACAAGTAGTGCGTTGTAGCTTTTCAATTATGGCTTTATGCATTGTGTGAGATGAGACATGGCTTCACTCTATGGCTGGCGTTTGAATAATACCTTAGGGTTTTCTCCTGTGTGTGTGTGTTCCCTCTCCCTCTACCTGTTTTTCATCATGTTATCAGAGTTTGGTGCTCTCTATTAGGGTTTATGAGTGAGTGAGAGAAGAGGGAGAAGAAGCTGTGAAGAAAAACTGTGGAGCTTGCCATTGGAGATGTGAAGCTTGGAGCACACCGATTTTCACCAAATCTGAGAGCTTGGCCTATCGGGTAAGGAAAACTAAACACCCTTGAGCAGATTGCAGGTGCAAAATCACAAACAGTATCAAATATGAGTTGCCCAAAGCAAAGAAAAATTCTGTTTTGCAAGCTCTCCATTGAAGCTTGATATAGCGGGTGAATGTACGTTACAAATGGTTGCAAATCTAGCAAAGGTTCATGTATCTGGCAATGGGAATGTGTTGGCAACTCATGTGCAAGCCGCCCTAGAATGATTCTAGAGCAAGTGTGATGCATTGAAGTGTGTTGGCAACTCATGTGCAAGCCGCCCTAGAATGATTCTAGAGTAAGTGTGATGCATTGAAGTGTTGGAAAAATTTTGGTTTGAAGCCCTCACAAAAACAATGAAATATAGATGCTCATTTTTGATGTAATCGAAGCTGGTTTTTGCAAAAATCACAAGGTTGATGGCTAGGGTTTGAGTAATATATTAGGGTTTTCTCCTGCGTGTGTGTTTCCTCTCCCTCTACCTGTTTTTCATCATGGTAGTGACAGTGATGATGACACTTGGCATATGGATTCTGGAGCATCAAACCATATGACTTGTCATGGCGAATGGTTTGAACATATGAAGCCAATGGATGTGAAAGGCTATGTGGAGATAGGTGATGATTCTCATCATGCTATCACTCATGTTGGGAGTGTGCCATTGGTGATGCACAATGGTGAAATGAAGTCTATGTCAGACGTCTTATATGTGCCTTCTATTACAAAGAGTTTGGCCTTAGTTGGTCAAATGGTTGAGCAAGGTTTACAGGTTCGTTTCAACGAGCATGGTTTCTTTGTTGAGGATTTCAAAAATGGATGTAGAGTCATTGCCAAAGGCAAGAAAGAAGGCAGGTTATTCAAATTGGATGCTGGGATTCCTGAGTTGAAATCGGCTATGTTCTCTAAAAGCCGAAATGTGGTACAAGACATTGAAATGTGGCATAAAATGATTGGACATGTGAACATACAAAAGTTAAAGAACATGTAGGCAAGAGGCATTGTTGGTGGGCTGCCTCCTAGATTCAAGTATGATGGGAGTATGCATGTATGTGATGCTTGCTAGTTTGGAAAGCAAGAAAGGTTGCCATTTCCTAAAGAAGGCAACATGAGTAGCAGGCCACTTGAGATTGTTCATAGTGATGTATGGGGTCTTGCACAAAACCCATCCATTAAAGGCAGCATGTACTATGTGACATTCATTGATGATTTCAGCAGAATGACAGATCTATTTTCTCAAAGAGAAGAGTGATGTGTTGGGAAAGTTTATGGACTTCAAAGCTTTTGCAGAGAAGCAGTATGGCTGTTGGATAAAATGTTTGAGGACAGATGGAGGTGGTGAATACACCTCACATGCTTTTGAGAACTTCTTGAGAAAGAATGGCATAAGAAGGTAGCTAACTTGTAGGTGCACACCTCAGCAAAATGGTGTTGCTGAGAGGAAAAATAGAGTCATTGGTGATGTGGCTAGGGCAATGCTCAATGAAAAGAGCATTCCAAACTATTATTGGGCAGAAGCGTGTGCCACAATAGTGTATGTACTTAATAAGACACCCATAGCTGCCATACATGGAAGTATGCCAGAGATGCATCTTACAAGTTTTAGGCCAGACATTGGACACCTCAAAGTGTTTGGTAGCATAGCTTATGTGCATGTGCCAGATGAGAGAAGGAAGAAGCTAGATCCTAAGGCAGAAAAGTGCATTTTTTGTTGGGTATGCACAGGATCGCAAGGCATATAAATGTTACAATAGGCAAGTGCTTATTTCACGAGATGTGGTGTTTCATGAACTTGCTAGTTGGTACAAGGCAAAGGATAAGGGTGGCATTGATTCCATTGATGCTGATGTGCATGTGAACTTGCCATAAACAAGTTCTACTTCTATGTCTGGGCCAACAGAATCTGAGAGTAGCACTATACGTCCATGGTCAGGATGCTTGAGATGATAGTGTGAGCACTGGGAGTAGTGTTGTGGATAAAGGGAAAAAGAAGGTTGAAGGAATTGGCATTACAGGTTATGAGTCGTCAAGTTCAGAAAGTTTGGATGAGGAACTTGGCATACCAGTTTTACGCACACCAGGTGCAAGGCAGGATAGATATGTGCCTCCACATGCTAGAGTGATAGGTGTTCAGAGTGATCCGCATGCATTGCGGAGATCCCAAAGGGTCAGGTATCCAATTGACAGGTTGACATATCGTGGCTTTGCTATGCATTATGCATATATGACCTCTTTGGTGAAGCATGTGAAACCTACATGATACTATGCAGAAGCTATTGGGAAGCATGTATGGGAGAAGGAAATGGATGTTGAGATGGACGCATTGGTCCATAATGAAACTTGGGATTTGGTTGCCTTACCACAAGGCAAGAATGTCACGCATTGGTCCATAATGAAACTTGGGATTTGGTTGCCTTACCACAAGGCAAGAATGTCATTGGTTGCAAATGGGTTTATAAGGTGAAATGCAAATCAGATGGTTCCATTGAGCGCCATAAAGCACGGATGGTAGCTAAGGGTTATGCACAAACCCAAGGCTTGGACTATGATGAAACATTTAGTCCAATTGCAAAGATGGGAACAGTGAGAGTAATCATCGCTATGGCTGCAGCAAATGGTTGGGAAATGCATCAAATGGATGTGAAAAATGCATTTCTAAATGGTGATTTACAAGAGGAAGTTTATATGGCA
The DNA here is from genome assembly GCF_041138505.1 of Cibotium barometz. NCBI lineage: Eukaryota > Viridiplantae > Streptophyta > Polypodiopsida > Cyatheales > Cibotiaceae > Cibotium > Cibotium barometz. Next base: position 41,401,530 of record NC_141046.1, read on the forward strand.
CAGCTAGAAGGATATGTTCACCCGAGGTACCCCACTCATGTATGTAGATTAAAGAAAGCATTATATGGTTTGAAGCAAGCACCTCGTGCTTGGAGTGATAAGATAAGCTGATATCTTATCTCTATTGGATTTCAGGTTTCTTCAGCAGATTCTTCACTCTATGTGAAGAAAACAGATCATGGGATTGTCTTGCTTATCATCTATGTGGATGACTTGATTGTCACAGGAGATCATGCTACTACAGATGTTATGCATGTCAAGAAGGCATTGATTGGGCAGTTTGATATGAAAGACCTGGGTGAATTGAGATATTTTCTTGGGATTTAAGTGATCAAAGACCATGCAGGAATATGGTTAGTGCAACGCCAATATGCATTGGATATGTTGGCAAGATATGGGATGATAGGGTGTAAGCCAATGAGTACACCTTTGGAGCAGAATGTGAAGCTGCAGGCTGATTTTGGTGAAGTTGGATGATCCATCTATGTATAGAAAGATGGTTGGCAGTCTTATTTATATGACTATCACACGGCTAGTGGATCTAAGTTATGCTGTGGGACTAGTAAGCCAATTTATGCAACGCCCCAGAAAACCTTATTTGGATGCAGTGAGACACATTATGTGCTATGTAAAAACCACTGCACATTATGGTCTTCTTTATGAGCATGGTAAAGGCTTGGATATACACGGCTACACAGACGCAGATTGGGCAGGTGTAGCTCGTATGACAGGAGGTCCACTAGTGGTTATGCCTTTACATTTGGAAGTGCAGTGGTGTGTTGGAGCACTAAGAAGCAACCTACTGTTGCTTTATCCAGTACAGAGGCTGAATACAGGGATGCAGCCATAGCTGCATGTGAAGGAGTATGGTTAAAGAGTCTCTTTGCTAATTTGGGTGAGCCTATTGATTGTTGATGGCAAGGTTGTCATTCATTGTGACAACATGAGAAGCATGCAATTGGATAGGAATTCGGTCTTTCATGTGCGGACCAAACATATAGAGGTCCACTATCATTTTGTCAGAGAGAAAGTGTTAGATGGTACAGTGGATTTGCAGTATGTGAAGACTGAAGAGCAGGCGGTCGACATCTTTACTACAAAGCCACTTAGCAGGGAGAAGTTTGAGTACTTCCATACTATGTTGGGAGTACATGGGATGAGCTTGAGGGGAGTGTTGAGAGCTTTGATAGCCTAAGCTCATCTAAATCTTCATCTATAGCAGTACATTATGAGCTTGAGAGGGGCTGTTGAGATTCAAGCTCGATGTGACAGGTTGTGCTAGCTATACTATGTGCTGGCGTGTTAGGTAGTAGCATGTGTGAGACATAAATGACCGCATCCAGCTGGTCATAGTTGTGTGGATAGTAGCTAGGGTTAGCAGTGTGTGGACACAACACAAGTAGTGTGTTGTAGCTTTTCAATTATGGCTTTCTGCATTGTGTGAGATGAGACATGGCTTCACTCTATGGCTAGGGTTTGAGTAATACATTAGGGTTTGTTCCTGTGTGTGTGTTCCCTCTCCCTCTACCTGTTTTTCATCACTTCTCAAGCTCTATGGCATGGTCAACTTCTCTAGTAGGTGGCAAGCATTTTGGTGCCTCAAACACATCTTTGTACTCTTGCAACAACGCATCCATCCCTTCATAAGGTATTTGCAACCCATTGTCCTCTTCTTAATGAGAGAGTTGTAGCATGTAAACAAGGCATATGCTCTTCAACTTTCTCTTCATTTGCTTCATAGACACCAAGGTCAATGCATGGCTGCAAATTCCATCCAAACATAGCTCTTTGCCTTCATGCATAAACCACATTTTCATGTGCTTCAAATCCATTGAAAACCTGCCCAAAGTGTGCAACCAGTCGCATCCAAGCACCACATCAATGGGCCCCATGTCAAGCACAATCAAATGGGCATCATAGGTATAATTGAAAGACAAAGAAATCCTTGTTACAACCCAACTCTTGCTCAACTCATGTTGTCCATTTGCAACCTCCACTTTTAGAGGCTTCATCATCTCTCGTGGACATAGTCTCAAATAATTTACTTATTTAGATTTCACAAAACTATGTGTGCTCCCCGAATCAACAAGTATGTGGATTTATCTACCCCCAATCTTCCCCCCACAAGCCTCAAAGTGTTGGAACCTTTGCATCCCGCTTTAGCTTCTTGTGAAATGGCACATAGCATGGTTCTCCTTTCTTTTGTTTCACTTTCTTCCCAATCCTCTCCACCGGATCAAATGGAAACTCTTGAGAAGGGTCAAGAGTAGGCTCTTCCATCACATCATTAGCACAATCCTGAAATTCAGACTCATCCATGTATTCCAATTGTGCCTCTTCATCTTCAACCACCTCATAGATCATGTTAGCCCATACCTCCTTCGCCTTGCATATCGTTTTATGCTCGGGACTCCATTTCTCATTACATAGAAAGCAAACCCCTTTCTTCCTCTTCTCATCCATCTCTTCTTATATTAATTGCTTAATCACCTTGCCTTGAAGGGAAGAGGGTTTGGCATCACTTTTGGGTGGAGGTTTGGCCATAGAACCATCCCATTTCACATTCCTTGGCTGTCCATACACACTAGAATATCATGGTATGGGAGTAGGGGTTGGATCGAAGTTTGTACGAGGTACATAAGGTGTAGTAGAGGTAGAAGTTGGCCCTCTGACTGCATTTGGGTTGAAAGTAGATGGTCTAGTTGTCCCCACATTCTATCTATTGGCAACACTTGCCTTATACTTAGATTCAAAGACCTCCGCATAATACATGGCATCTTGCAAAGTTTGGGGTTTTTGAGCCTTCACATCAGCCCCAAGTGATGATTGCAATCCATGTATGTATTTCACCATTTTGTTGTACTCATTCATTCCCCCAACAAACGTGGAGAGCTTTCTAAATTGGTTACTATATTCCTTGATGGAACTCCCCTTTTGCTCCAAATCGTACCATTGTCCCATCAATTGAGCTCATTCCAATGGAGATGTGAAATTTTGGAACATGGCATCCTTAAATGCCTCCCAAAAGTGTCAAAGTGCATACCCTCATGTTGAGTAAACCGCCATCATGAATGGGTATAATCTTCCAAATGCAACACGAAAAATTGTACGTCCACCTCCTCACGGGGATACAAAGTACATCTCCATCTTGCTAATCCATTCCTCCAATTCTTTGGTGGTTGTGTTCACCCCTTTGAACTTGGGAAGTGTAATTTTGTCCTTCACATCTTTGACCCTTGGTGACTCCAATGTAGTACGTCCATGGGTAGTGTGTGTTGGTATGTCCCATGAACCCCTCAATACTCCATCCAAGAGTCTCCCACTCACATTGTGCACACCCCTTGAAGAGACCTCCATGGGATCCAAAGTTGTGGGCTGCTTTCCAAGCCTAGAAACCAAAGCATGCCCACCTTGATGGTCTCTTGAAGGCACATTTGACATTCCTTGCATACCTCCAAGATTCCCATGTGGATTTAGTGCAGGGTCAAATCTGTCCACACCCTTTTGCACACCCGAAATCCGGTCTTCAAGAGTTGCAAACCTTTCATCCATCTTATCCACTATTTGATGCATCAACTTGGCATTCTCATTGCCTTGATGCATGAGCTCACTACTAATGTAGAGCACCTTCTTTTGGGCACCTCTTTGTGCATCCTTGATTACATCGGTGAGAGAAATCCTTAACATATCCAAGGTGATGTTCCCTAATGAGATTTGATCATGTCCACTAGTGTGCAGCACCAGTATGCCTTCATTTACTATTTGCCCACTAATTTCATGCAGAGGTATCCTTTCTTGTTGCATTGCCCTTGAGTTTTTTCCATGTTCAAGAATGGAATATGGTGCCACATTTTGATCGTGTGGTTCATCACCGAATGGGGTGTTGACCACATGTGCCAATCCATCACTAACCCCCTCTTTTCCAACATTTTGAACTTGGTTCCCCTCCATGGGAACTTTTTCTTGAGCTTTCGGTGGTCTTCCACAGTTTCCCATGCTACCAAGTGGTTAGTAGGGCAAACAGCAACCAAATTGGGTGTTCTTTAGTTTTTCGCATTCGTCTTGACGAGAGGAACATCCTACCACCCTGTGTGGTTGGTTCAGTCACTCCAAAAATTTCATTGTGACAAAACAGGCTCCAGAATAGAGTTGATCGTTTGACCCATAAATCGGTACCCAATTTGGGAGCTTGACTGCTCTTTGGAAAGCTTAGACCATCCTCTTTCCAACTACTGTATAAGCACTTCACTTCAGTCCAAGTGTTTCTTGATTGGACCCACTTTCTATGTTTGGACAGAAAGAGGAAAAATGATGAAATAGCTTCCCTTTTGTCCACAATTTGCGCCCTTCTTCAAAGGCACCTATTCAAGGCATTCTTGAGGATCATCTCCATCATTTGAAACATCCCAAGACATCCAACCAATGTCCCCTTATGCACAATGTACCAAGTGTTCACACCTACAAGCATCCACTTGTCAATGCAACCCACATGTTTTGATCACATCCAAGTGTCCACGACATGCCCAATCAAGTATCATTTCACTTCCATAGCCTCGGCATGCTTGCAATGTAACCCAAGTTGTATGTTGGAGGAGCACTTTATGCTTGCCAATCTCCCGGCCAAGCCTTTCCACCCTTGTACCTAGACCGATTCTAGATACAAGTTGGGACCATGTCTTCACATTCAATGTACCTAGTCCTCCACCGTACCGCTTTACTCAGCAATTATGGCACGGTGAGTTTAATCCATGTTCCCACTGGGCCACTCCTCCAATGCCAGCAGGTACCCTCACACACATACTAGATTCTAGGAAATTGAAGTGAGAGTACAAAGTGAGGTGGATGTGGATGGAGTGTGGATGTAAGCTTCAAAAGGAAGGGTAGGGGCACTTACAATGTGTTTATCAACTCATGCCACTATTATTTTATCAATCAGCATATACTCATGCTTTCCTCCAATCACCATAGTAGCTCCAATACACCAAATCACATCAAACCAACATCCAAGGAACATCCAACCATCATGTGAATTAAAAGGAAAAAGATTTGCAAGAAATAGCTCCACACTTTAAGTAGGCATAATATCCTCAAAATGTTCCATGCAAACACAAGATCTTCTCACCCATAGCAAGAGAAAAGTTATGTTGTTGATGCATTTGCTCTTGACCAAGCTTGCATCATGCGCGAAGCATGGAAATATCCTTTCACATCAAACTTGTGTCCAAAAGCCTTCTTTAACCTGAATCAATCCAAGATTTTGCACATAATGGTTCAGAGCTTCCACATTTTCATCTTTCATGAGCAATGGAATGCCCTATTTTCAGCCCAACTATACAATGCTCATGCCTCACCATTTTCACCAAAATCAACACCATTGACCATTCATATGCCTTCTCCCACACCTACAACACCTACACATGCCCTAGGTATGGCTACATGAACAAGGGCCCAGCCTAATTGGTGGGAAAACAAGAAGCCTTCTTGCAATTGCTTGATCTTGCACCTTTGCCATCACCATTTCTTCATCTCCGCCTCACAATACCTCACCTGCTCTACTTGTAGCCTTTTCTAGCTAGCTATGGCAGATCAGTCCGGTTATATCATTGCCTCTCAGACAACGAAGCCGCTGCAGGTGTGAGGACTCTAGCGCATCGCTATCCTTTGTCAGGTTGCTGTCGAGATCGACCTCGGCACTAACAAAACGCAGATTTTCAAAATTTCCCAGCCAACTATGTGCTTCCCTTTTCACCCCTTCTATGCCTCCTTCAAGCCATAGATGATAAGTTGCCTTAGGGCATACAATATGGTAAACAACCTAGCTTAGCCGCCATGGATTTTACCTCCTCTCTCCAAAATCTTGATTGTGGCTACCATTGAAGTGTCCCAAGCTCCTTAGGCTGTCCTTTCTTTGCCTTTCAAGCCTTGCCTCCTTTTGTTAATGAAGCCCTAGATCTTTAAAAAGCCACTTTTGCTCCACAAAACTTCACTTTATAAAAACCAAGGAGATGAAAAGGGAGTGGATCCACAAAAGGGAGAGTACAAAATGAACCAAAAGACCAAAAACAATTGCGATTTTTTTTTCAAATTTGGGGAAAATAAGAAACGGTAGTGAAATCATGCAAAAATCAAGGGGCTTTTTATAGAAAATGCATCCTACACCAAGCTAGAGCAAGGAACTAAGGATTTCTTGAAGTTAAGCCCGAGATTTCTAAGGTTTACCAAGCTTGAGATGAAATTAGGGTTTCAACCAAAAGCCTTGGCAAAAAGAAAGGAATCAAAGCTAGCCCTGATACCACTATAGTGATGGGAAAGAGAGAAAGAAAGATGCACTCATATTGGAGTACCACATGCACTCAAGGGAGTAAAACCATAGCCATGGAAAGCTTGAAGCTCCAAGAAAGTATGATTTGATTAGTAAAAATGACTAGTCCTCCTAATTATAATTAGTTCACTTACCTTTTCACACTTTATTAATATTGGGCTCCCACACTTGCTCGGCCATGTCCATGCCCATGGGCGTCCCTTATGTCCAAACCATGCCCAAGGCTCTAGCTGATGCCCAACATTATTAACACTTTTGACCAATCCCCCTTCATTACATGCAATTAAAATGTATATGGAGTTAAACGTATCTTTAACATTGAATCACGGGATGCATAGTTCCTATAAGATTCCTTCCTTCACATTTTGAGGTGTAAAGGTGTAAGAACCTCCCCTTCTGTTCTTGTATTATTCCCCTCTCTAAAATAGGAGAAAGATCTTTTTTAACCCTGTTTTGGCCTAGAGAGAGAAAATATCTAGAGAGAGATAATCCAAAATTGAGATATCTTTGGATATAAAAATCTTCCTAGTGTCTAAAATGGTTTCCCTTGAAAGAGAAGTTCAAAATGAACTTTCCAATGTGCATTAGGAATCAATTAAAAATGATATAAGGGACCTTAGTCTAAGGATCTAGATTTTCAGAAACTTTTGGAGATTATGGTCCAATTAAGGTTCCTATGG